>NC_064634.1:218712977-219016008 GCF_023864275.1 Schistocerca cancellata
GTGTTTGCAGTCCCAGATCAGTCCTACACAGTCAGCAAAAAACCACTCAGAGAAAACTTATCTTTGTAATTACAATTTCTTAGTTTTTATGTTAAGGGTAAAATTATAAATACTGAAGGGGACAAAAGAAAAAAACGTTTTTTTTTTGTGTTTTGGGTACAACAACGAACTTCTGGGAACTCAAAGCATGAAAACATTCCGGAACTAAAAGTATGGAAGAGAACTGGAAAATAATTAAAAATTGTAACCCCTATTGTGAATGAAAACATTCCGAAATGCAAAGCATGGAAGAGCTGTGCAAATTAATTGGAAATTGTAAACCTCATGGTGAACAGGTGCCTCGGTCATGTGATGCACCCCGACACGTACGAGCTGCCACGTCTAAGGATAAGAGAAGCTTCTCGTAGTTCGGAGATATTAAAACACCGTGGCAGGCTGTGTTCCCTGATTGTTTTTCAAACGGCAGAGGGAAAAGACGAGGGTGCCAACATTTGGTATCGAATCGGCGCTAGAAGACATATAGTAACGTTAACCGCCAAGTGTAGCTATGTATGTCATGAGCGACAATTATATTTTTTTAGCGTAGAGGGATAGACTACTGAACACATTTTACAAACTACTAAGCCTGTTCATAAGTTAGTTACGTTAACAAAAAGAAAAGAAGCAATAAAAGTAATATTAAGTTACTGATGTACTCTTTCGCATTCCGAGTATTCAAAAATTTCTAATCTGACATTTGAATCCAGTGCACAGAAAAAAATTGAATTTTTTGTAGTACCGTAGTTACGCTACAACTTTTGGCACTATATTATTTGGAATAACTTTTTCATCGCTAGAGAACCATTTCGTAATATGTGAGACGTAATTATGACGACTATAGCTTTCGATGTCAGAGAGGACTTTCGGCTAGCTCAGGCATCGACAAGCTGCCTCTTTCACAAAAGGCTAATTGTAGGTAAGATATGCGCACCGAGATGGAGGGCGGAGAGGGAAGAACCAACAACAGGTAAACAAGACGGCGGAGCGGGAACACGGACACAGTTATCGTGTGCCGCTCATACACGACTGGCTGCCCCTCCCCCCCCTTTTTCTTCGCGTTCTCTCTCTCTCCCTCTCTCTCTCTCTCTCTCACACTCTGCCTCTGGACTGTTTACCAAACATGCCGCAGTGCCGCGAGCTACGTCGGTGGCTTCCGGTAAGGGTCTACTTGAAAGTGACTGTTACGGCTAGCTTGAGTGGCAGCTGATTTAAGAAGACGTAGCCGCTTCTAGAGGCCGGCAATAAGCTTCTCGTGAGTGAACGACTCTGTGAACTCCAAATCTCAGTGAAGACCATTTAAGATGGTTCCCTTTTGGCCACGTTGAAGCATTTTTTGACTGGCGTTTCCTGTAGAAATTTGGGAACCTGTGATAGGAGACTGTCTCCTAGAATAAAACATCACGTTGTCTTTTTTATTTTAATTGAATTTATGTTTGGTATAAGTTCATTGCTTTTCTAGTTGGCTAAGAATAACAGGTTCTGCATTGTTCTGAGTACTCACTTTTTTCCCCTGCTGCTCCGCGTATTATGACCCGCCATCTTTATATATAAGACGGCTCTTAATCATATGTAGGAGCCGGTCTCTTAGCGGCCACCAAGTGTGATTTTCTCGGGATGACCGTGTTCCACCATGAGGAGATGAATCAGTGAGCCCTGTGTTTTGTACTAGCTTTGTTGACTTTTTTTGTCGAAGTAAAACTAAACAGATAATTGAAAGCACAAATTAAATGTGTTATATTAGATTATTCAACAGATTAGTCAGATAAGAATTAATAGTGAGTTGATTCCCATAATCTAAATATATTCACAAATATTTTCTCAGATTCAGTCTTGACTTTATAACAGTGAGCGCTTACGTAAGCTTCGGTTTTAGTGTTTTCCGGCCGGCCGGAGTGGCCGTGCGGTTCTAGGCGCTACAGTCTGGAGCCGAGCGACCGCTACGGTCGCAGGTACGAATCCTGCCTCGGGCATGGATGTGTGTGATGTACTTAGGTTAGTTAGGTTTAATTAGTTCTAAGTTCTAGGCGTCTAATGACCTCAGAAGTTAAGTCGCATAGTGCTCAGAGCCATTTGAACCATTTTTTTATAATACTGCTCATTAAAGTATTACGCACTGAAGCTTACTGTCATCTGGAACATTTGTATTTGTGCCGGATTCTCGCTGCCCCTACCCAAGATTACCACCCAGCTCAAAATAACTGGTGCAGTGCTTTCGATTTTTAATCGATTTTTAGTGATTTTTTCTTTTGCATTCACCACGATAGAGTTCTGCATGATTAAATACAAAAACTACTGTGCTATGCACAAATATTTTGATTATAACTGCTCAGATTCTGATCCAGAAGCATTTTCTCAATCCTCCGGGTACATAGTGTCTCACTGTGTGGTTGGAACAGGTTTAAGGGCGATTTTAGCAGTTTTATTTATCAGTACGTGTTTAGTATTTCATTAAACATATATTTAAATGTTCAGTGGCTGTAACTTGTGCTGTATGTGTGCTGAAATGGATGTTAAAGTAGAAATATGGCAACGATAATTTCTTTGGCGGGAAGTGACGCCCGACGATTGGCTGTTTTTGAGGGGACGACATTTGGGCGGGAAGGAATTTGATTGGCCAGCTCCCTCCCGTCTGGTTAATTTGCTGTACTTATCATTATGTCGTCAAGGAGGGATAGACTCACATTGGCTAACACTCTGCAGTTAGGCATTTGCTGTAACCGCTCTGACATTTCTGGAGGAAAAAATTTATTGGACGGCTTTCAACGACCATTTGAATTTCCGATTTGACAGCTACGTCAACTAGCCAAGAATCTTTTACTAGCTGACAGACCTATCTCAGCAAAAAGAGTTCCTACTGCCTGACTCGCAGACACCTGGCTGGGAAACGCCGATTTTAGGGGGAAGTACGCGACAGGTGCAGGTATTCAGGCTCTACGTAAAAAGAAAAAGCGCAGTGAAAGCAGCTAAGCAGCAGCGGAGCAGCTCCTTGTCGTAGCTGCAGACACAAAATGTGAGGAAATACGGTACATTACCACGAGTGGCAAGTAAGCCGACGCTGGAATTTGGCACCAAATGGCGAACTTCAACGTCCCAAAAGATAGCTACTGAGGAAGAAATTGTAAGCGACTTTTCGGGTCAACTGAAAGATAGATAGGTCCCAGGAACCGCCTCCCAACCTGTGAAAAAACAAGTTTGGGCACTAGTACTGACACAATCAAATTAGAGGGTGTAATAGAAGTATTTAACGCAGAAAATACCAGACTTAGACAAAAATTACAGCGCTAATCTCAACTTGGATAATCCAGGCGTCTTAATCCCATGAAGTTCTACACCATGCAAGATTAGAAAGTCAGATATACATTAAGATGAAAATGAAAGGCTATGGCAACAAGTGGAAGTACTCGTACGTGGATATGTACCGAACGTGAAAGACAAAATAAAACACCTGGAGGACGGAATGCTGACGGTATTAATAAAAATAGTTAACTTAGATACAACATAAGCCCCACACAGTCTTTTGCACCCGTTGTCGCAACTGGGCAAAACAAAGCAAAATAGCTACAAAAACAGAACAAGCAAAAGAGAAGCAAGCCAGGACACTCTTTGTATCAGACCGGCGAACAATCAGAAGACAAAGGAAGTCAGAGGCATGCTAACAAGGGATACTGACCTCGAACAAGAGAAGCTGAAAATCAGAGCTTTAAGAACAACACCGACTGTGGTAATCGCTGAAACGGCTACACAGGAAGCTTGCAAAAGACTTCTCGCAAAAGCTGGGACCATCCAAAATATAAGGTGTGAGGAGACCAAAAAGTGAAGACTACTCGCAATAAAGGGGTCCCAACCACAGCAACCGACAAGGAATTCTTCTCACAGCTACACAAACTGAATTTGGAGGACACCCTTGTAGGGAAAAATTCTCCAAAGAAGTGAAAATAAAGTTCAAAAGAGGTCAAAAATGATGAAGTACGACAAGTATAGTCTTGGATAAGCACAGTTTTCCTGAACATAAATAGAGCATTTACATATTTAAGCTCTGACCATAGAGGACAACGATGACGTACCTAAATGCTTCAGATCCTGTGGGCTAGGACACGCTACGAAACACTGTAGAGAGAAACAAATAACTTGTGCTAAGCGAGGTTAAGAAAGAGCATAAACGAGGATCATGCACATCACGGGATCCTCCACTGAGCTATATTCCGTGCAAACAGAGAAAGCGAGTTGGTAACATAGGCGGAGGACCAGACTGCTCAACCATGAAAATGTCACACGGAATATTAATGCCAAAACTCAATACGAGTAATACAGAAAACAGAAAAGGATTGGGATACTACAACTGAACGTGATGAACAGTACATCAGCAAGTAAAGAACTACCGAAGATTATGAACGATGAAAGGACTGATATAGTATGCTTACAGGAACCATACTCGGGTACAAACAAGCTAATACGCGTTCCAAAAATAGGCAGAAACCTGACTGGCGAAATTCTACCAGTGGCAGCTGTGATCGTCGAACCAACAACACAACTACTATCAAGCTAACTGAGCTGTGCAACAGTCACGCAGTAGTGTTGAACTCAGAAGAGGAAACGAGTTCTGGATAGTGACCTCACTCTACGCACAATATTCCCACGATACCGAGCCGTACGCAGAATGAATCAAAACGGCAGCTAATTAATTCAGCAAGAGGGAAGAAAATGTTGTTCGCAGCCTACATAAACGCGAAATCTTCATTATGGCATGCAAATACCACAGGCGACAGAGGAACCATCATCAACAAAAACCCTGTCGAGCACAACCTATTTGTGCTAAACAAAGAAGGACACTCGCCGACGTTTGATAACAACAGAGCGCAGGGCGAGGTAGACATCACAATAGTCAATAACAAAGCACTCCCTGACTGCTGCGAATGGGAGGTGAAACCACACTTAGGACACAGTGACCACAATGCTGTGATAACAGAACTGCAAGGAACCTATGAAAGGCACAATTACAACGAAAATCAGTTCAATCTACAAAAACCGTACTAGGCTAAACTAAGACAGATAGCAGAAACGGCTGACGTGGAATCGGAACAAGGATGTATAGATTATAAAGTGCACGTTCTCGCACAGTTACTATCCAAGGCACAAAGTAAAGCTACTCCTACATTCAGAAACAGATCGGAAACACGGATAGTTTGGACCCATGTACTGACAGTACTACGCCAGGACTCGAGAAAAAAAACAGACTTTTCCAAAGGGCGGTGACCGCGCAAAGAAAGGAAATCAGACTAACAGAATACAGAAACACAAAAGCTAAGTGTAAGGAAAAGCTACGTCACACACGACAATTGAACTGGCACAGTTATGTTAGAAAACAATTGGTCGGTAATATTTGAGTCACACCTTACAAACTAGTAACTGAAAAAATCAAATCCCCCATGAATTTATCAACATTAAAATAAGAAACCAGAAGCATGACGAAAGGATGGAAAAGCACTGCAGAATATTTGCTTTTTAAATTGTCAATAATAGTGCCACTGTCGTATCTCCGGGAGGGGACTGCTAAGGGGGAGGTGACCGTGAGAAAACGACTGAATAACCAAAGAAAGGTCAGCGTTCTACGAATCGGGGCGTGGAATGACATTATCTTGAACGTGGTAGAGAAGCTAGAAAATCTGAAAAGGAAACTGCAAAGCCTCAACCTAGATATAGTAGGGGTCAGTGAAGTGAAATGGAAAGAAGACAAGGATTTCTGGTCAAATGAGTATAGGGTAATATCAACAGCAGCAGAAAATGGCATAACGGGAGCAGCATTTGTCATCAATATGATGGTAGGTCAAACGGTGTGTTACTGTGAACAGTTCAGTAATAGGGTTGTTCTTACCAGAATCGACAGCAAACCATCATCAAGAATGGTTCAGGTATACATGCGGACGTCACAATCTGAAAATAGAGAGATAATGAAAGTATATGAGGATATTGAAAGGGTAATACGGTATGTGAAGGGAGATGTCAATTTAATGGCCATGGAGGACTAGAATGCGATTGTACGGGAAGGTGAGCCTTGCTGGCCTTGGCTTATGTGTTGGTTTAAACCCTGGCTGTTACTCTGAGTTCGGTTTCCCTCGGTTATTGCGGTTATGCCGTGGTTCTTCCTCTTTCTATGTGTGGCAGCATCGATGTGTATCGATATTCGCACCTTGTACTATCTTTGGTCTGGTGCTTATAGTTTCCGGCTAGCCGGTGTGCGGCAGTCGGTCGGTTGGTTTGGATCAGCCAGGAAATCTCCGCGCGGTGCAGTGGGTCGGGCCCGCTGGCAGTCTCTACACAGTGTCTGAGTGTGTCGAAGCTGTTCCGATTACTACGAGGTTCGTGGCTCACCTACCCAGGACATTAAAGTTGAGTGGTGATATACTTATCGAGGCCAGTTGAAAGGTCTCTGTTGGATTCCTTTCATGTTTAATTTCTTAAATCTGTTGCCATTTATGGAATAAATTCCTCTTCTAAATGTACTGTGGCGTTTCTGACTATCTGGGAGGAGACTGAGCAGTGGAACGTGTTACTTTTACACATAAACAAGAACGATCTGTCACACTACTACACTTTAAAGCACAGTTTATATGTAATTCTTATATGTAATTCATGTCACACAGTCTCATACGGAACCTACATCCGCTTTCTTTTATATACTGTATATGATAAGATACTGTCATGCCCCTTCCCTTTTGTGTGAGAGGATGAATGAGCACATGTATTTCTAGTTGCATGCTTGAGGGTAGCAGACAAGGCTGTCTGCTAGAGAACAGTAGGACCAACGTCGGAACAGGTAGCTACGCTTCCTAAAAGCAAAGAGGTTTCTATTCTTAGTATGGTCCTGTCCGTCCGTTGTCATGTTGGTATAGGAAGCTGCCCCTCTGGCCACTTCCGTTGGTCTTTGTGAGCCACCCCTCAGGAAGCACGCTCGGAAGTAGGGCAGTTGCTGTGTGGCCGTGGCGAGTGTCTGAAGTGGTAAGATCTCCGGCTAAGCGCGTGTCTGTTAAGTCCGTAGGACAATGGATTTCTTAAGTTCAGCCTAACTGAAAATTTAATCACTTTTATTTCGGGTTTAGGTCTAAAATATCCGATGTTATCTTAAATTGCAGTGCAGTGTAATTATCGTGTGAAGTTCAGATTATTTTTCGGTAGTTGCTTTGTTACTACTTTGTGAGTAAAGTGGAACCACGTGTTGATCAGTAACTCTAACTAAGTTCATCAATCTTAAATCCGAATGTGCGTGAGATTATAACGTCTCGTCTTGAGAATATTTTTTTTAATATAGCAACTTTTCTTTATGCTTTTCTTTATGTTCAACCCACGTGGGGTGTATTTTGCGAGACCAGTACCACGTGCTTATATAACTGTTTGACCCATCAGGTTAATAGTAAGACGTTAGTAACCAGTTCAAGGTTTTTCTTTTGTCAATTGCTTTTCGATCTAATGTATTTTAATTATCAAAATTATTGTGGAGTTGTACGCTTTGTGTAAACCAAGTTGACCACGTGGAGCATGTGGTGTAATCATCAAAGTAGCCCTCAGCTATACTTTTTGCGAAGACTTCACAAAGAGTTAATATGAATTTAGTATACCAGTGTGTGGTAATTACATGACGGACAGGATTGTGGTATGAACGTAATTTCTTTGGGTAAAAACTGAATCTGTTGGTTGTGGTTAATTTCTTCTTGCTTATGTTTCAATGTTCTTCGTGTGTTATTTTATGAATGGAGTGTTGTATGCAGTTTTCCAAATCTTGGCTCCATATTTTATGTGTTCCGTAAGATTACAATCTCACATTCTTTTCAATCGTAAATAAGGCACCAGCTCAGTTATAACTCACGTATAATATGCTGAAATTTCAATGAACAATCTTAAAATAAATTTCCAAATATAAACTGATTTCTTTCTTTGTATTTAAATTCTCCTTTTTATATATGTATATTACCGGTTTTGTCTGCTTGGTAAACCTAGACTAAATATCTGATGAAACAGTTGCCCAGTAATCCACGGTTAACGTCCCCAGACAGATCACGGCTTTTAACCCACTTTCATTGACAATTAGCACCGATTTCAGCATACCAAATTAAAGTAGCAATATTACACATGGCGACCCTGTTCTGTGATTCCGCTAGACTCTGGAATCTCTGAAACGTTAGATTGCGAGCGTGTTGTAATCTTAATTTTTTTCCTACAGCGCTCAAACAACTTCTGCGTTGTTTCCGAGCAGACTTTCAAAAGATTCACGGCGTTGTTGATCGGCGTTGCGTTGTTTGTCTTGTTTTGTTTTTTATACTTGTGTGTTTTATATGTCTGTGTGTTTTTTATTCTCGCTTGTAAATTCCACTGTTTCGATCTAAGATAAAAATTTGTTTTGCATGTGAAAAAGTGCGTACTAGGTTGGGTATCTTTCGTGTGACTGTCGTAATTTTTGTGGGACACATTTATTTTGATTAGTGTGTCGTATACCGGTTATAAATTGCACTAATGCAGACACGTAACCAAACTAAAAGTAAGCGGTCCGACAACCTAAGCAACATGGACCAAGGGGATAATTTAAATTCGAATGTTAACGCGTCGGGCGGTTCCGAAAATGCAATGGGGAATACTTCAGACGAAATGCAAGACAGGACGAACGGGCTCACATCAGAGCCACAAATTAATTTGCCTCCAACTAACCAAATTGATTTGGCAGAACTCATGAAAGCCTTATTGCAACAAAATAAAGAATCATCCGAAAAATCGATCCACGAGCTAGGCGAACAAATAGACAAAAAACTAATCCAGCAGACAAATAAAGTCGACAAGTCGATGCAGAGAGTGTCCGATGATATCTCACAAAGAATAAACACTCTGGCAAGTGAGATAAAAAGTGATATTATGAAAGAATTAGGCCGTACTTTTGAACAAATCGATGATCGTCTGCAAGCTTTAGAACAGAGCAAGCGGAGGGGCGATACCGAATCTAAAGAAAGCGAAGAACGGCTACTTAGGAATTTCCAAGAGCTGAGGGAAGAATGCCAAAGGGAACACCAGCACGTAATCTCGAGAGTCCAAGAGGCGGAAACGCATTGTCCCACGTCCGTTAGCAACACAATAGCGGACAACAGTTTAGCGATCCACGCGTTGGAACAGCAAATAGAACAATTGAAGCAGACTGGGGCGGAGGACAAGAGACAAATTGATGATAAGATTGCGGCATTAGCGGACATTGTAGGCACGATGAAGCTGACGGAAAGCGAGAACAATACTACACCGGTAGCGGCCGCAGAGACCGCAGAAGTGCGTTCGCTTCTGAGATTTCAGAAGGGACAGTTCGAAGTGAACAGGCAAAACAGAGCTGTAACAGGCGAATTACAAGAACGCGTGGCGCATCTGGAAAACCGCATGGCGTGTGATTCCGAACTCGTCAATAGCATTAAAAATAGCCGTACGAACAGTGCAGAGAGGGACTCCGGCCATGAGGGAGATTTTGACGACAGGGAAGAATGTAATTTGAGGGGCAGACATGAGAATAATAGAAAAATTCAAGGGCCTCGCCAGGAGGAAATGCGGGGATTTGATTTCAAACATTTCCTTACGGTGAGAAAGTTTGAGATATTCCGAAATTCGCAAAAAGGAATACATCCACGAGCATGGCTCGAGCAATTTGAGTTCTGTCTTCCTCCCGACTGGGCAAGTTCACATAAGATAGAATATATGTGTGGCTATTTGGAAGGCGAACCGGCGATTCGCATGAGGTCGGCAGCGCGGCACTGCAACTCCACTCGGGAGTTTCGACAAGCCTTTCTGTCCGCCTATTGGTCGGAAGCGGCACAAGATAGGGTCAAACATGGCATAATTATGCTGCCAAATTTGAACCAGTCTGGTTTCGGCAGCCCTGCACGCCTATTCGACCACATGCTGCAGGCAAATCAATTCCTATACGACCCATACGGGCCTGCGGAACTAATTAGGATATGCATCACCAAATTGCCGATGCACTTGCGGCACGTCATTCTTGCGGGACGATGCAAAGGGGACGTGGAAACGTTTAAAACACTTCTCCAAGATTTGGAATATAATACAGCAGAATGCCCGCCTAATCAGGCACAAAGTTATTACGGGGCACAGCAGCGCGACCGCAGTCGTGGCCGTATTACTAATCAACGGAGTGACTGGTCGTCGCGACGCGAACGGAACAATAATCGGGACAGGCCGTATAGAAACAGGGGTAACAGTCGCGATCACAGGTGGAACAACAGAAATGATCGAGGACGTAGACAAGATCGTGAACGCTACAGGTACGGCAACCAGAATCGATACGATGAATACGGTGGGAATAGGACTGTAGGCGGAGCACCTCATGATGTCGAAATTCGGCCGGCTAACCCTAGACATAATCCAGCAAATGGAAATGAACGAAACCGGCAATGACAAACGATCAGCGCAGAAGGCGCCCAATCGGAACAAATGAGCGACATGGCAAATGACTAGAAAGGACAGTGAGAAGTAGAGAGGACGGTGAGGAGAAAGAATTGATTAGTTTAAATTTGTGACGAATGCATTTTGAATAATATGTTGGTAAAAATTAATGATAAAGATGTTTCTGTGTGATGTATTGAAGTGATGTTTTAAATTTTTTTTGTGCAATTAGGATTTAGTTTGATTCAAACGTGAAGATAAAAGGTTTCTTTGTGAACGAGTAAAATGCTGTTTATGTTTTTTTTTTGTGTGTAAATTGAATGGAGTCGCTCCTGAGAGAAGCAATATCTGCGTTGAATTAGTGCATAAACTCAGGGGAATATCCGATCTGTGGGTATTATGGGTCTGGCAAACCCAGGTCCCCAGCTGTTAGTAGCCTTGTTTCCGATTTTCTGCTTTCAGTGCTACTATCTATCTATTACTATTCTATATCTGTCAGTATAAATGAGGATCTCTTACTATTGTATGCGTGCTGTATGAATATTTTAAGATAGGAGAACTCTGAGAAAGGAATGAGTAAGTTTGGAATCTTGAAAACAGGATGCGATAATACGATTGTTGAACCATTGGCTTCCCAATATACGCTAATATGTTAATATTGATGATATATGTCTTTTTTGTTCTTTATAGCTGAGTACGTAAAGTGCTGTCTGTGGATTTCGTAAGTATATTGATTCCCTTCAAGGTGAAAGAAGAATTGTGGTTTGTGTAATTTACGTGGTTCTGAAATATTATTGTGGTAGTCAAATACGAGCAGCTTTTCAGCAAATGGAGAATGGAACGGAAATATGGATCCTTTTTGTAGTCTTGATTGATGTTGAGCCAAAGCCTAAAAAATTATTCTGCGTTAATACTTGTCCTAGAAAAGCGACGTTTATGTGTTTTGGTGATGCTGTGAGCATTACAGCTTACTGTTTTCGCTGGTGCGGGATGCACTGCAGCCTATATGATTTGTACTGAGGAAATTTCCCTCTTGAAGGTAGAGGATGATTAAATAATTTTGATTATGGGAACGAAGGAAAGCTTGGTTTAAGGTAATAAGGATAAAGCAAAACATTTGTCATTTAAACTACAGGAGGATTCGGATCTTTTGTGTCTGTTGTAAGTTCAATATGTTAAGATGATACTGTTTTACAGAATAGAGGTGACCACAATTTTGCCATTCATGAGAAATGAATCCAGAATAACCACCACAGGCGAAATAACTGATTTGGAAGCGAAAGGTAACGTAAAGAAGGAACGAAATCGCAGCAAAATGGGTAAGAAAATGTAATATAACCTGTATAATGCAAATATTTTTAACCTTCTCAGAGTCATCTGCGTGAGTAATTGTTGTGATAACGTAATTTTAGGTGAAATTTTCTTACTGTTTTATGTGTGAATATATGAGTATGATAAATGTATAATTGCGAGTCTCTTTTCAGGTGTGCGAACTGGTATAAATGTTTTGGCGTGTAAATAACCATTGTTCTTTTTAAAGTGTATGTTTAAGGAAAGTTCTCCATATTTATCATGTGACAAGACGTATGCCGCGAGCGTCAAGAAGAGGACGAATTAGAACAATGTTGTAGTGGTATATACACGGTGTTGAAATAGCATTGAAGTAGCTTATTGGCTTAACTAGTAGTGGATAGAAGTAGAATATTGAGTAATGCATGTTTATGGGTAGTTAGTTTGTAGAATAGACAACAGGTGTGCATGTATGTGTGTGTAAATAACATGTGAACCCTATGCTGTCCTGACCTATACTTGCACAAGGCATAATCCTATTCATTTTAGTGAATTAATAAATAGCATTTGATTTATTAAAACGTAAGTGAACCACATTAGTGATGTGGATTTAAATATTATATTGTCAGTTCATTTAAATTTTTAATTTTATACTGTCAAGTCTTTTCACTTTTATTTTCTTTTACATTGTCAAGTCATTTAAATTTTATTTTATATTGTCGATTCATCTAATTTTTTTATTTAAAAAAAAAATATTAAGTCTCACTTTGTTCTTAAAAATTGTGAAAGACAATACTAAGTGGTATTATGTATGACATTGTGTAATCACATAAGGATGATGAAAAATTTCTGTGAATGCAGTTGAGAACCTGAAAGCGAACCGGCAAAACTCTTAAGAGACAGCGGGAGCAGCCGGACTAGTTGTAAACTGGCGGGTTTCCCAGCGGGACACGCTGTCATCTGGGCCACTTTGGGAGCGCGGCCGACAACAAAAGGAGAGTAAGCGGCAAACACTTTCCCTTGTACCTGGAGCTAATGGGCGGCCGCCCCGGGCGACCCTTCCTCGAGGCGATGACCTGAGATGGGCGAGCGGTCCACCGCGCGGAAATCCATCTGCTGGCAACGCACCACACGCACGCGACCGTGACGAGACGGCCGCGGTGAAACAACACAAGGGGCGTGGAGCCTTTTGACAGGTACTGCCCAGAGAAACTTGCAGACGTCAACGACGCCTATCGACATTTCCTGATGGATGCCTACTGTCAAGCGACAGTAAATCTTGGTTCGATGTTCTCTGGTCGCTTAGGGTGGCACAAAAGAAGAGCCATTAAGTGTCATCCTTGCCCGAGAATATCAACCTGGCGTATCAAACGAGGATACCGCACGAATTTGACAATACAAACATGGAACCAAATCGAGATGTACGTGACACGAGAGAAACTTCATGAGAGGGCAGAGACGGCGGGATCGCACGCAACAGATGGACAAAAATCCCTACTGACAGCTGCGGCGACGAACCCCCCCTCTTTCCCCTATATTGTGCCTCGGAACAGTGGAAATACTGAGTGTGTCAGTGAACAGTGATTATACGGTTCTTAGTCCAGTGCATATACGTGTGTTTCTGTCAGAGAAACTCTGACTCGTGTGTTTTGCAGGAGTTCGATTTATTGGTGTTTATTAGACTGACTCTTGCATTTTGCAGGTGTTCTATTTATCTTTTTTAGACTTTGACTCTTGTATTTTGCAGGTGTTTTATTTATAGGTGTTTTTTTTTTGTTTTAGATGTTGACTATTGTACTGTTTTATTTATCAATGTTTGTTTTTGTGTGATGTATTAGATTTGTGATATTTTGTTTCGTAAATTCATTGCTGTGGCATTGCTCCGTTTATCAGTCAGATAGCTTTTTATTCTCATTGAACTGTGATCGATTAGCCTTTGCATGGGGCATATTTACTGTGAGGAACCCCATAAGGGTAACAATCACATAATTATTGTAGTTTCAGTATGATGACTCAGTGCTCATTGTTTGCTAGCTAATTGAAATATAGTAGAGTGATTAAATGAGTGCCACATAGTTATTTTAATTCTACAAATTATTAGTTTTATACGATATAGAATTTTTTTGCGATAACCACTTTGTAAAACATGTTTTTTCTCTTATCATTTTGTTGCTTTTGCAAATTGTGCATTGTTATATTCTGTTTTTAATACCGATGTTATTTGATGTTCTTTTTTTTAATTGCTGTGGCACCTTTGCTATTTTCATAAATTTTGCTTGTTAATAAACAGTCATAAACTTTCCTGTGATCAGTTGGCTCTTGCAATGAGCAAATACTGGTGAACTCCATAAGGGTAACAACCAGAAATTGTTTTCATATTAATAACACAGGAACCATTGTTTTTACTTGCTGACCGAATTAGGTCTACACTACCTTTTAAATAGGTGTCACAGATTGTGTTCTTTTTTTTTGTTTGAAATTGGTAGATTCTAAAGATGTGTTGAAATTACTGTGTTTTAGCAAGTAGCTGGTGTCCTTTTGCCTTTTCTTTTACACTTTTGGTTTAAGTAGGGTGTGAGAAGCCTGCTTGGGAATGTCCTAGCATGGCTAGAAAATTCCCTGCACAGTCTTTTCCCGGAGCGTTGGGGTTATGAAAGGTCTCTGTTGGATTCCTTTCATGTTTAATTTCTTAAATCTGTTGCCATTTATGGAATAAATTCCTCTTCTAAATGTACTGTGGCGTTTCTGACTATCTGGGAGGAGACTGAGCAGTGGAACGTGTTACTTTTACACATAAACAAGAACGATCTGTCACACTACTACACTTTAAAGCACAGTTTATATGTAATTCTTATATGTAATTCATGTCACACAGTCTCATACGGAACCTACATCCGCTTTCTTTTATATACTGTATATGATAAGATACTGTCATACCCCTTCCCTTTTGTGTGAGAAGATGAATGAGCACATGTATTTCTAGTTGCATGCTTGAGGGTAGCAGACAAGGCTGTCTGCTAGAGAACAGTAGGACCAACGTCGGAACAGGTAGCTACGCTTCCTAAAAGCAAAGAGGTTTCTATTCTTAGTATGGTCCTGTCCGTCCGTTGTCATGTTGGTATAGGAAGCTGCCCCTCTGGCCACTTCCGTTGGTCTTTGTGAGCCACCCCTCAGGAAGCACGCTCGGAAGTAGGGCAGTTGCTGTGTGGCCGTGGCGAGCGTCTGAAGTGGTAAGATCTCCGGCTAAGCGCGTGTCTGTTAAGTCCGTAGGACAATGGATTTCTTAAGTTCAGCCTAACTGAAAATTTAATCACTTTTATTTCGGGTTTAGGTCTAAAATATCCGATGTTATCTTAAATTGCAGTGCAGTGTAATTATCGTGTGAAGTTCAGATTATTTTTCGGTAGTTGCTTTGTTACTACTTTGTGAGTAAAGTGGAACCACGTGTTGATCAGTAACTCTAACTAAGTTCATCAATCTTAAATCCGAATGTGCGTGAGATTATAACGTCTCGTCTTGAGAATATTTTTTTTAATATAGCAACTTTTCTTTATGCTTTTCTTTATGTTCAACCCACGTGGGGTGTATTTTGCGAGACCAGTACCACGTGCTTATATAACTGTTTGACCCATCAGGTTAATAGTAAGACGTTAGTAACCAGTTCAAGGTTTTTCTTTTGTCAATTGCTTTTCGATCTAATGTATTTTAATTATCAAAATTATTGTGGAGTTGTACGCTTTGTGTAAACCAAGTTGACCACGTGGAGCATGTGGTGTAATCATCAAAGTAGCCCTCAGCTATACTTTTTGCGAAGACTTCACAAAGAGTTAATATGAATTTAGTATACCAGTGTGTGGTAATTACATGACGGACAGGATTGTGGTATGAACGTAATTTCTTTGGGTAAAAACTGAATCTGTTGGTTGTGGTTAATTTCTTCTTGCTTATGTTTCAATGTTCTTCGTGTGTTATTTTATGAATGGAGTGTTGTATGCAGTTTTCCAAATCTTGGCTCCATATTTTATGTGTTCCGTAAGATTACAATCTCACATTCTTTTCAATCGTAAATAAGGCACCAGCTCAGTTATAACTCACGTATAATATGCTGAAATTTCAATGAACAATCTTAAAATAAATTTCCAAATATAAACTGATTTCTTTCTTTGTATTTAAATTCTCCTTTTTATATATGTATATTACCGGTTTTGTCTGCTTGGTAAACCTAGACTAAATATCTGATGAAACAGTTGCCCAGTAATCCACGGTTAACGTCCCCAGACAGATCACGGCTTTTAACCCACTTTCATTGACAATTAGCACCGATTTCAGCATACCAAATTAAAGTAGCAATATTACACAGTCTGTTCAGATTGTGCCGTTGGTTTTCGTGGTTGGCTGTTGGGGGTGTTCCCGTGAGCAACAGCGAGTGTTCGAGTTGGCGAAAGTTTGGCAACCATCCGGTGGAGTTTAACCGTATTTTGGTTATTTGAAGTCCAAGTGCACCAGCGGAATTTTCTGCCTTGTGGCCGTTAGCGTTCCAGTTACCTGCCCTGGCCGCTGACGTAAAATTCAGGCAGTGTCCCTCCCTCACCGTGCTGTCGCTGATCAACGCACGTGTGTATTTTTGACAGCTTATGCATACCTGGTTGTGGGCGGCTACACCTTTTACGTTTCGGCTTTGGAGTTCCTTGTGTACTGATCGGGTGGAAAGCAAGTCGTCTTGTCGGTGGGTCCATTGGCTGTCTCTTGGTTGGGTTGCCGGCGGATCGTATATAAAACTTCCTGGCAGATTAAAACTGTGTGCCCGACCGAGACTCGAACTCGGGACCTTTGCCTTTCGCGGGCAAGCGCTCTACCATCTGAGCTACCGAAGCACGACTCACGTCCGGTACTCACAGCTTTACTTCTGCCAGTACCTCGTCTCCTACCTTCCAAACTTTACAGAAGCTCTCCTGCGAACCTTGCAGAACTAGCGCTCCTGAAAGAAAGGATATTGCGGAGACATGGCTTAGCCACAGCCTGGGGGATGTTTCCAGAATGAGATTTTCACTCTGCAGCGGAGTGTGCGCTGATATGAAACTTCCTGGCAGATTAAAACTGTGTGCCCGACCGAGACTCGAACTCGGGACCTTTGCCTTTCGCGGGCAAGCGCTCTACCATCTGAGCTACTGACGCACGACTCACGTCCGGTACTCACAGCTTTACTTCTGCCAGTACCTCGTCTCCTACCTTCCAAACTTTACAGAAGCTCTCCTGCGAACCTTGCAGAACTAGCACTCCTGAAAGAAAGGATATTGCGGAGACATGGCTTAGCCACAGCCTGGGGGATGTTTCCAGAATGAGATTTTCACTCTGCAGCGGAGTGTGCGCTGATATGAAACTTCCTGGCAGATTAAAACTGTGTGCCCGACCGAGACTCGAACTCGGGACCTTTGCCTTTCGCGGGCAAGCGCTCTACCATCTGAGCTACTGACGCACGACTCACGTCCGGTACTCACAGCTTTACTTCTGCCAGTACCTCGTCTCCTACCTTCCAAACTTTACAGAAGCTCTCCTGCGAACCTTGCAGAACTAGCACTCCTGAAAGAAAGGATATTGCGGAGACATGGCTTAGCCACAGCCTGGGGGATGTTTCCAGATGTTTGGAAACATCCCCCAGGCTGTGGCTAAGCCATGTCTCCGCAATATCCTTTCTTTCAGGAGTGCTAGTTCTGCAAGGTTCGCAGGAGAGCTTCTGTAAAGTTTGGAAGGTAGGAGACGAGGTACTGGCAGAAGTAAAGCTGTGAGTACCGGACGTGAGTCGTGCTTCGGTAGCTCAGATGGTAGAGCGCTTGCCCGCGAAAGGCAAAGGTCCCGAGTTCGAGTCTCGGTCGGGCACACAGTTTTAATCTGCCAGGAAGTTTCATATCAGCGCACACTCCGCTGCAGAGTGAAAATCTCATTCTGGATCGTATATAGTTGGGCCGACTACCTGTCTCCCCTAAGCGGACGCTAATATTTCAAGTACATACCTACCCCCGGAAACTTCTGACCGCCGCTGGCTGTACTGCCTTTTCTTATTGGGATTTGATTGTTTATTTTAATGGCTCATAGCCGATGGTTTGAATTTGTATGCTTTTAGTTAGGTTTTAAATAATGGGCCTTCAGCCGCTTTAAAATTGAAAGTTCCTTACTTGTCAAGTCTTGCACTGTTTGGGCCTTCAGCCTCATTTGAAATATTATTTAAGGATGAAACCTTGCGCTTCCTGCCTTTCGAAAATTTATTGTAGTTGTGTTTCAAATCATGGGCCTTCAGCCGTTTTAAAAATTAAAGAGGTTGTGCCCTTAAGCCATAAGATTGTGCGACATATTCAGTCGATAGTTAAGCTCGGAAATTTGCGCTGTAATTTTTGAGCAACTAAATAAAGTTATATATGTTCGAGTGTAACTAACAGCCGTTAATTTTTGGCCCCTTTCCACAATTCCAACTACCTGTTCTGTCCTGCGGATTTAACCAGGCGTTTCAGAAGGAGTAGAAGATAAGATTACAGGAGAATATGGGCTTTGGATAGGGAATGAGAAGAAGAGAAAGACTAATTGAGGTCTCTAATAAATTTGAGCTAGTAATAGCGAATACTCTGTTCAAGAACGACAAGCGGAGGAGGTATACTTGGAAAAGGCCGGGTGCTACGGGAAGGTTTCAGTTAGATTACATCATGGCCCGACCGAGATTCCGAAATCAGATGCTGGATTGTATGGCGTACCCAGGAGCAGATATAGACTCAGATCACAATGTAGTAGTTATGGAGAATTGGCTGAAGTTTAAGAGATTATTATGGAAGAACCAGTACAGAAAGAACTGGAGTACGGAGATATTAACAAATGACGAGGTACACTTGAAGTTTTTTCCCTCTACAGCTCCCTCTAGTAGCATGGAAGTAATTCCCTCATGTCGTAACAGATGTCCTATCATCCTGTCCCTTATCCTTACCCCTGTCTTCCACATATTTCTTTCCTCTCCGATATTGCGCAGAACTTCTTCATGCCCCACCTTATCAGCCCACCTAATTTTCAACATTCGTCTGTAGCACCATATCTCAAACCCTTCGATTCTCTTCCGGTTTCCCCACAGTCCATGTTTCGCTACCATACAATGCTGTACTCCAGACGTACATTCTCAGAAATTTCTTCCTATGTTTAATACTAACAGACTTGTCTTGTCCAGGAATGCTCTTTTTTCTAGTGCTTGTCTGCGTTTGATATCCTCCTTACTCCGCCCGTCATTGGTTATTTTGCTGCCTAGGTAGCAGAATTCCTTAACTTCATCTACTTCGTGACCATCAATCCTGCTGTTAAGTTTCTCGTTATTCTCATTTCTGCTGCTTTCGTATTTCTTCGATTTACTATCAATCCATATTCTGTACTCATTAGAGTGTTCATTCCATTCAGCAGATCACATAATTCTTATTCACTCGCACAGCAGAGCAATGTCATCAGCGAATCGTATCACTGACATCTTTTCACCTTGAATTTTAATTCCACTTCTAAACCTTTCTTTTACTTCCATCATTGCTTCTTCGATGTAAAGATTGAACAGTAGGGGCGAAAGGCTAATTCCCTGTCTTACACCCTTTTTAATCCGGGCACTTCGTTCTTGGTCGGCCCTTTGTGCATTTTGTATAGTACCCAACTTTCCCTATAGCTTACCCCTATTTTTCTCAGAATTTAGAACATCTTTCACCATTTCACAGTGTCGAATCCTTTTTTGCGGTCGACAGATCCTATGAACGTATCTTGATTTTTCTTCAATCTTGCTTCCATTGTCAACCGCAACGTCAGAATTGCTTCTCGGGTGCCTTTATCTTTTCTAAAGCCACACTAATTGTCATCTAGCACATTCTCAATTTTCTTTTCCATTCTTCTGTCTATTATTCTTGTCAGCAATTTGTATGAGCTGTTAAACTGTTTGTGAGGTAATTCTCGTACTTTTCAGCCCCCGCAGTCTTTCGATTGGTGAAAATGGTATTTTTCCGAAAGTCAGATGTTATGTCGCTGGACACATATATTCTACACACCAACGTTTTTTTGACACTTCCCCCAACGATTTTAGAAATTCTGATGGAATGTTATCCATCCCTTCTGCGTTATTTGATATTAAGTCCTCCAAAACTCTTTTAAATTCTGATTCTAAAACTGGGTCCCCTACATCTTCTAAATCGAGTTCTGTTTCTTCTTCTGTTACATCAGACACATATTCACCTTCATAGAGGCTTTCAATGTATTCTTTCCACCTATACGCTCTCTCCTCTGCATTTAACAGTGGAATTCCTGTTGCACTCTTAAGGTTACCACCCTCGCTTTTAATGTCACCGAAGATTGTTTTGACTTCCCTGTATGCTGAGTCTGTCCTTCCGACAATCATTTCGTTTATGATTTCTTCACGTTTTTCATGCAGCCATTTCGTCTTAGCTTCCCAGCAAAGAGAAGGCGTTTCTGTTCATTCTTACCGCACATCAAAGAACGCTTAAGGGTGAAACACACAGATACAGTAAGAGAGATAATTCACTTCCTCATGGGCCACGGCCCATACGCCACACATTTTACCCGACCAACACAGGCCCAGGAGAAAACTGCTTCCAACATAGACATACCACGACAACTGCAGCCACCATACGACGACTTAACGTATTACTCCGTGATCCAGAGAAATGGCAAGAACTAAACGTCATAGCTCACAGGATCTGAAAGTCCCCTCATGAAGAGTATATAGGAAAAAGGCAACAAAGAGCAGCGCAACCAAGGTAACGGCACGACACAAAAGAAGACAGCAAAAGCACAGAAGCACAAGACATAATCAGTGACTGAGGAACACAGAAGATACGCATACATGCGTAGAAGGCAACCCACTATAGTATGTATGTCACTAACTGGAAATCCCAAAATAGTTCAAATAGCTCTGAGCATTATGGGACTCAACAGCTTAGGTCATAAGTCCCCTAGAACTTAGAACTACTTAAACCTAACTAACCTAAGGACGTCACACACACCCATGCCCGAGGCAGGATTCGAACCTGCGACCGTAGCAGCCCCGCGGTTCCGGACTGCAGCGCCAGAACCGCACGGCCACCGCGGCCGGCTGGAAATCCCAATAGAATATCATAACCGATCCTTATGCTCTAGAAATGTCGGAACGCTTTTATTCTCTTAAATGACCTTACTGTATCAAATGACTATAAGGTCACAATAATTTATTGTGTTAAATGACTTTAAGATTACAATGCACAATGTTTTTATGTGCAGTACTTCATACGTGCCTCAGTCAGGATTTAAGGTCTTTAAATTTTGGTCTTAATGGTATACAAACATTAGTAAAAAACGTTCTGAGTACTGTCAAGTAACATTAAGATCTTATTAATCTTTGATTTATGGAAAGTGGCCTTATATAACTATTCACAATTGTGTCAAAGCAGTTAACCACTGTTGACGCCATATACTATTCCAGTTAAGAATTAATTTTTTTCATTCATTTTGTTGTTTTAATAAAAAACCAGTTTCCTTCATTTCAGAATAACAGAAGTTTAAAAATGTGTGTATGTCCTGACGAACATTGAATATGTAACTGATAAGTATGTCATGGAGATCCATTTCGTATGGGCCTCGAGTTTTGAGTGCGACTAATAGCATCGTTATTTTGTGACCTTGTTAGCTTTTGCTATTTAAATATTGTACAGGACCTCTTGAGTTATTTGTCCAGAATGTGTCCAGCAAATTCCACATCCCATACCACGCTTACTACCATGTCAGTTTGTTAGTATCGAAGCTCATTTTCCAAATGTTTTTTCATTTACATTAGCTGAAGAGCTCTTCATAGTTGTAAGAAGGCTGCTGCTTTGGTTTACGCTGACATTAACAACAGTGGCAGAAGCAGGTGACCTATCACTTCTCCTAAAATTACGACAGCTGAAGTATTTTTCAGCGTTTTCTTATCAATCAAAGTCGGGTCTAATATCAAAATTAACAACAAATTGTCGTTTTTGAAAAAAAAAACTCTTTAAAATATTCACAGTAGCTCTAGAAACCAAAGTAAAGATGCTGGTTGAGTGTTATCACTTAGGGAGCAGTTTAAAGGCTGATTTTGTCACTGACCAAGCAGAAACTTGCCAGCCCTACAGAAGCTAGATGACTATGAGAAATGGTTCTTCAAAAGGCAACTTTAATCCAGTTTAAAGTATGCCATCAAAAGGAATCAGGTCCATCGCACTTATCAATCACAGAAATAAAGTTATATCACTTACGTTTAAACAAAGACGTAAAAGCATATCTAGCGAGCTTGTTGGACACTACCCTTTCAGAAGTCAACTGCGCGTAAGTTCTGTGCAGAAACTATTAAAGATGGTGCATGTAACGTTCAAAACAAATCACGCCAGATGACAGTCCAAAGTCTGTTAGATTTGCATGAAATGTGGAAAGCAGGATGGCTGTAGGCGAGCAACTCATCTAGCGTCGTGTTTTTGGTAATCAGACAACTGTCTTTCTGGCTGTTAATGTGAATAAACTCAATATATATGTTTTTTACGAGAGTCGTCTTGCTTTTGTAAAATGTGGAACAGCCTCAACTTGAATGCATGGTGCGCCCGTATTTACGACTGAACCGTTCTTTTGTTACAGTACGTTTATTATATGCTCCTACTATAAGTCCCCCCCCCCCCCCCCCCCATGAACCATAGACCTTGCCGTTGGTGGGGAGGCTTGCGTGCCTCAGCGATAGAGATGGCCGTACCGTAGGTGCAACCACAACGGAGGGGTATCTGTTGAGAGGCCAGACAAACGTGTAGTTCCTGAAGAGGGACAGCAGCCTTTTCAGTAGTTGCAGGGGCAACAGTCTGGATGATTGACTGATCTGGCCTTGTAACACTAACCAAAACGGCCTTGATGTGCTGGTACTGCGAACGGCTGAAAGCAAGGGGAAACTACAGCCGTAATTTTTCCCGAGGGCATGCAGCTTTACTGTATGGTTAAATGATGATGGCGTCCTCTTGGGTAGAATATTCCGGAAGTAAAATAGTTCCCCATTCGGATCTCCTGGCGGGGACTACTCAGGAGGACGTCATTATCAGGAGAAAGAAAACTGGCGTTCTACGGATCGGAGCGTGGAATGTCAGATCCCTTAATCGGGCAGGTAGAATAGAAAATTTACAAAGGGAAATGGATAGGTTAAAGTTAGATATAGTGGGAATTAGTGAAGTTCGGTGGCAGGAGGAACAAGACTTTTGGTCAGGTGAATGCAAGGAATAAATACAAAATCAAATAGGGGTAATGCAGACGTAGATTTAATAATGAATAAAAAAACAGGAGTGCGTGTAAGCTACTACAAACAGCATAGTGAACTCAATATTGTGGCCAAGATAGGCACGAAGCCCACGCCTACTGCAGTAGTACAAGTTTATATGCCAACTAGCTCTTCAGATGATAAAGAAATTGATGACATGTATGATGAGATAAAAGAAACTAAACAGATAGTGAAGGCAGACGAAAATTTAATAGTCATGGGTGACTGGAATTCGAGAGTAGGAAAAGGGAGAGAAGGAAACATAGCAGGTGAATATGGACTGGGGGTAAGAAATGAAAGAGGAAGCCGTCAGGTAGAATTTTGCACAGAGCATAAATTAATCATAGCTAACGGTTCAAGAATCATAAAAGAGGGTTGTATACATGGAAGAATCCTGGAAATACTAGAAGGTATCAGATAGATTATATAATGGTAAGACAGAGATTTAGGAACCAGGTTTTAAATTGTAAGACATTTCCAGGGGCAGATGTGGACTCTGACCACAATCTATTGGCTATGAACTGTAAATTAAAACCGAAGAAACTGCAAAAGGGTGGGAATTTAAGGATATAGGACCTGGATAAACTGACTAAACCAGAAGTTGTACACGTTTCAGGGAGAGCATAAGGGAACAATTGACAGGACTGGGGGAAAGAAATACAGTAGAAGCAGAATGGGTTGCTCTGAGGGATGAAGTAGTGAAGGCAGCAGAGGATCAAGTAGGTAAAAAGACGAGGGCTTGTAGAAATCCCTGGGTAACAGAAGAAATATTGAATTTAATTGTTGAAAGGAGAAAATATAAAAATGCAGTAAATGAAACAGGCAAAAAGTTATACAAACGTCTCAATAATGAGATCGACAGGAAGTGCAAAATGGCTAAGCAGGGATGGCTAGAGGACAAATGTAAGGATGGGGAGGTTTATCCCACTAGGGGTAAGATAGATACTGCCTACAGGAAAATTAAAGAGACCGTTGGAGAAAATAGAACCACTTGTGTGAATATTAAGAGCTCAGATGGAAACCCAGTTCTAAGGAAAGAAGGGAAAGCAGAAAGGTGGAAGAAGTATATAGAGGGTCTATACAAGGGCGATGTACTTGAGGACAATATTATGGAAATGGAAGAGGATGTAGATGAAGATGAAATGGGAGATACGATACTGCGTGAAGAGTTCGACAGAGCACTGAAAGACCTGAGTCGAAACAAGGCCCCAGGAGCAGACAACATTCCATTAGAACTACTGACAGCCTTGGGAGAGCCAGTCCTGACAAAACTCTACCATCTGTGAGCAAGATGTTTGAGACAGGTGAAGGCTCTGAGCACTATGGGACTCAACTGCTGAGGTCATTAGTCCCCTAGAACTTAGAACTAGTTAAACCTAACTAACCTAAGGACATCACACACAGCCATGCCCGAGGCAGGATTCGAACCTGCGACCGTAGCGGTCTCGCGGTTCCAGACTGCAGCGCCAGAACCGCGCGGCCACTTCGGCCGGCGAGACAGGTGAAATACCCTCAGACTTCAAGGAGAATATAATAATTCTAATCCCAAAGAAAGCAGGTGTTGACATGTGAAAATTACCGAACTACCAGTTTAATAAATCACGGCTGCAAAATACTAACACGAATTCTTTACAGACGAATGGAAAAACTGGTAGAAGCTGACATCGGGGAAGATCAGTTTGGATTCCATAGAAATATTGGAACACGTAAGGCAATGCTGAACTTACGACTTATCTTAGAATAAAGATTAAGGAAAGGCAAACCTACGTCTCTAGCATTTGTAGACTTAGAGAAATCTTTTGACAATGTTGACTGGAATACTCTCTTTCAAATTCTAAATATGGCAGAGGCAAAATACAGGGAGCGAAAGGCTATTTACAGTTTGTACAGAAACCAGATGACAGTTATAAGAGTCGAGGGACACGAAAGGGAAACAGTGGTTGGGAAGGGAGTGAGACATGGTTGTAGCCTCTCCCCGATGTCATTCAATCTGTATATTGAGCAAGCAGTAAAGGAAACAAAAGAAAAATTCGGAGTAGGTATTAAAATCGACGGAGAAGAAATAAAAACTTTAGAGGTTCGCTGATGACATTGTAATTCTGTCAGACAGCAAAGGACATGGAAGAGCAGTTGAACGGAATGGACAGTGTCTTGAAAGGAAGATATAAGATGAACATCAACAAAAGCAAAACGAGGATAATGGAAAGTAGTCTAATTAAGTCAGGTGATGCTGAGCGAATTAGATTAGGAAATGAGACACTTAAAGTAGTAAAGGAGTTTTGCTATTTGGGGAGCAAAATAACTGATGATGGTCGAAGCGGAGAAGATATAAATTGTAGACACAATGGCAAGGAAAGCGTTTCTGAAGAAGAGAAATTTGTTAACATCGAGTATTTATTTAAGTGTTAGGAAGTCATTTCTGAAAGTATTTGTATGTAGTGTAGCCATGTATGGAAGTGAAACATGGTCGATAAATAGTTTAGACAAGAAGAGAATAGAAACTTTCGAAATGTGGTGCTACAGAAGAATGATGAAGATTAGATGGGTAGCTACGGTCGCAGGTTCGAGTCCTACCTCGGACATGGATGTGTATGATGTCCTTAGGTTAGTTAGGTTTAAGTAGTTCTAAGTTCTAGGGGACTGATGACCTCAGAAGTTAAGCCCCATAGTGCTCAGAGCCATTTGAACCAATTTTTTGCATGTAGTTACCGCTTTCCCTTTATGTTCAGTTCCTTGCTGGATTGAGCACAGTATTCTCATGAATACTGCCTTGCCATTTTTTCTACGTTTCAGTACCGTACAACGCCGCGCTTTAAACGTGCATTCTCAGTAATTTGTTCCCCAAATGAAGGCCTATATTTCGTACTGGTAGACACCTTTTGCTTGTGCTAATCTGTTTTTTATGTCCTCCTTGTTTCGTTCGTCATGGATTACTTTGCTTCCAAGGTAACAAAATTCCTTGCCTTGATCTACTTCGTGATAATCAATTTTGATGTTAAGCTTCTCACTATTCTCATTTCAGCTTTCTCTAATTAGTTTCGCCTTTCTTCAGTTTACTCTCAATACATGTTCTACGTCCCTGTCTTGCACTCATTTTAATCCGAGCCCTTTGTTCTAAGTCTTAGAATCTTATTCACTGAAGCGCCAAAGAAACTGCTATAGGCATGCGTATTCAAGTACAGAGGCAGAGTACGGCGCTGCGGTTGGCAACGCCTATGTAAGACAACAAGTGTCTGCCGCAGTTATTAGATCGGTTACTGCTGATAAAATGGCAGGTTACCAGGAATTAAGTGAATTTGAACGTGACGTTATAGCCGGCACACAAGCGATGAGAGACAGCATCTCCGAGATAGCGATGAAGTGGCGATTTTCCCTTACGAACATTTCACGAGTGTACCGTGAAGCCGGCCGAATTGGCCGCGCGGTTCTGGCGCTGCAGTCTGGAACCGCGAGACCGCTACGGTCGCAGGTTCGAATCTTGCCTCGGGCATGGATGTGTGTGATGTCCTTAGGTTAGTTCGGTTTAACTAGTTCTAAGTTCTAGGGGACTAATGACCTCAGCAGTCGAGTCCCATAGTGCTCAGAGCCATTTGAACCATCTTTTTGTACCGTGAATGTCAGGAAACCGGTAAACATCAAATTTCCGACAACGCTGCTGCCGGAAGATGATCCTTCAAGAACGGGACCAACGACGACTGAAGAGAATCGTTCAACGTGTCAGAAGTGTAACCCTTTCGCAAATTGCTGGAGATTTCAATGCTAGGCCATCAGCAAGTGTCAGCGTGCGAACCATTCAACGAAACGTTCACGATATGGGCTTTCGCAGCCGAAGGCTCACTCGTGTACCCTTGATGACTGCACGACACGAAGCTTTACGCCTCGCCTGGGCCCGTCAACACCGACATTGGACTGTTGATGACTGTAAATATGTTGCCTGGTCGGACGAGTCTCGTTTCAAATTGTATCGAGCGGATGGAGTCAACCTCATGAATACATGGACCCTGCATGTCAGCAGGGGACTGCATTTTGCTTATTACCCGTCTTTGTCAATAGCTAACTATTTTCACAGAATTTCGAACATCCTGCACCATTTTGGATTGTAGAATATTTTTTGCAGGTCGGCAAATCCTATGAACGTGTCTCGAGTTTTCTTCACTCTTGCTTCCATTATTAACGGTGACGTCAGGATTGCTTCTCTTGTACCTTTATATTTCCGAACTCCAAGCTGCTCATCATCTGACAGATTCTCAGTTTTCTTTTCCATTCATGTATTCTGTATGTTATCACTGTCAGCAGCTTGGATGCATGAGTTGTTAAGCTGATTCAGCGGTAAATCTCGCACTTGTCGGTTCTTGCTATCTTCGGAACTGTGTGGATGATACTGTTCCGGAAGTCTGATGGTATCTTGCCAGTCTCATAGATTCTAAACAGCAAACCGAATAGACATTTTATTTTAGAAATTCCGATGTAATGATTATGCATCCCTTGTGCCTTATTTGATCTCAAATCTTTGTATTCATTTAAATTCTGACTAGTACTGGATCGCCTATGTCTTCCACGTCAACTCCAGTTTCTCCTTCCGTCACATCAGACAATCTCTCCCTCTTGTATAAGCCTTCAATTTACTCTTTCCACCTATCCGCCTTCTCTTCCGCCTTTAAAAGTGGAATTGCCATTGCACTTCTAGTGTTTCTACCCTTCCTTTTATTTCACCGCGAGTTGTACTGAGGTTTCTGTATGCTGTGTCAGCCCTTCCGAAGTTCATTTCGTTTTCGTTTTCTTCACTCTTTCTTGCATCCATTTCACCTTCGCTTCCCTCTACTTCCTGTTTGTTTCATTACTGTTTTATATTTTCCAGAATATTTTTGTACTTTCTTTTTCCTCTACCAACTGATGTATTTCTTCTGTTACCAAGACTTATTCGCAGTTACCTTCCTTGTACCTATGTTTGTCTTTCTAAGATCTGTGAATGCACTTTCTAGAGACTCATCATTGAATTCTATTCCAGTCAGTGGGATTCCAGGCCGAAGACGTTTTTGTAGACAGCGGTGAAATAGCAATCCAATTGTCGCCCACCATAGGCCGTGACAATCGGGAGTGATGCTCTGGGGTGCCATTTCTTTTCATAGCACAACACCCTTGGTTGTTATCCGCGGCACCCCACAACATAGCATTACTTGGACGACATTCTACGCCCTGTTTTGTTGCCGTTAATGGCAAACCATCCTAGACATATGTCACCAAGATAACGCCCGTCCGCAAACGGCGAGGGTCTGTGCTGTTTCTCTTCGTGGTTGCCAGACCCTACATTAGCCAGAGACAGATGCTAGATCTCTCCCCAATTGAGAACGTATATAGCACTATGGGCGATGCACTCCAACCATCTCGGGATTTTGACGATTTAACGCGTCAGTTGCACAAAACTGGGCACGATATCTCTCAGGTGGACAATCAATAACTCTGCCAGTCTTTGGCCAGCGGAATAACTGCTTGCTTAAGCGCCAAAGGTGGACCGACGTGTTATTGACTTGCTCTATTTGTAAAGCTCTTTCTTTTGAATAAATCGTCCAGTTTTTCTGAAGCTTGTAATGGGACACCCTACTCTAACATTCTCTTTTCTTATATAGAAATAACCAATACCATGTATACTATCGATCCTTGCGTAGGTGAACATTATATCAGCTGTTTAACTAAATGAACTTCATTTGATTTTGGATACGTTGTGTTATGTTTCAGGCTAAAATGTGTAAAAAGAAATCAGTTTGTTAGCACTCTGTACGTACAGCTAAAACTATTCTTCTTTTAGAAATATCTGAAATTACGAAATATCTGGCATACTTAAAATTCCTTTGCACAAACTCACGATAATTATAAAATTTATTACTGGATCATTTACAAAATAATGATATATTTTAGCGAAGATTCTTATTTTTTCAAGAAAGTTTGTAAACTATTTTGCTTTATAAAATCTTTGGAATATTGTGAGTACTGTAGAATGTAAGTAATACTGGGTATGCCTCTGATGGAAACGTACGTATTTTTCTAATCCTGTCAACAATGTAATTTGTGTTTTGAAGTGAAATTTGTAAATTCTGCGTGATATACGAGAATGGGACAAAACAAAAGAAAAGCATAGCAACAGATAGTACTTCATCAGTTATTTAGTCGTCTGGAACCCAGTAAGTCAAAATTTCAGCCGCAAGAATGTACCCTAGATTCGAGAACTGGAGCCAACAACAAGGAGAGAAAATGAAGAGTTTTTCTTTTATGTATCTTACGCCTCTTGGAGCTTTCGAAACTTTTAGAGACAGAGAAATTTAATAGTGATGTGTAGGAGGGTAAGATTACAGGCTGTAATAATTCGTTTGTCTGTACATGTACATCATATCTACCGATTTCTTTCCCGAAGTGATGCGTCCTTCTTGGAGAGTATTTTTTTCCCTTACAGTATATTTAGCGAAATTCAAATACGTCTCATTATTCCACAGTACGTCAGTATTCACTTACTGCTATACTGATTCTTCCGCATGATTCTCTTGAACTTATATCTACGCTTCATCACTACTAGATTGTGATCTGAGCCTATATCTGCCCTTGGGGGCGTCTTACAATCCAATTTGTGATTTCGGAATCTCTTTCCGAACATGGTGTGATCTAACTGGGATCTGCCGGTGTCTCCAGGTCTCTTACAAGTGTATCTCATCCTCCTGCGATTCTTGTACAGACTGTTCTCTGTTGCTAGTTAAAATTTGTTACTGATGTCAGTTAACCTTCCACCGAGCGACGTGGCGCAGTGGTTACCACAGTGGACTCGCATTCGGGAGGACGACGGTTCAAACTCCCCGTCCGGCCATCCTGATTTTCCGTGATTTACATAAATCGCTTCAGGCAAGTGCCGGGATGATGCCTTTGAAAGCCGGCCGCGGTGGCCGTGCGGTTCTAGGCGCTCCAGTCCGGAGCCGCGCTGTTGCTACGGTCGCAGGTTCGAATCCTGCCTCGGGCATGAATGTATTTGATGTCCTTAGGTTAGTTAGGTTTAAATAGTTCTAAGTTCTAGGGGACTGATGACCACAGCAGTTGAGTCCCATAGTGCTCAGAGCCATTTGAACCATTTTTTTTTTGCCTTTGAAAGACCACGGCCGTCTTCCTCTCATGTCTTCCCTAATCCGACGGGACCGATGACCTCGCTGTTTGGTCCCCTCCCCCAGATCAACCAACCAATCTTCCCCCAAACCTATGAAAACAGCATAACCGTCCCATTCGTTTCGATGCACTTCTCTCCTGAGATTCGTAGAAACTTGTGCCTACTCCTCCTCTGAAAACATATTTTTATAAATTCTTCTGTTCGTCACTAAATCCTTGGCCGCGTGTGGTATCAGACTTAAAAGCCTGTGTTTCACACGTTTTATAGTGTATTTTTTTTCAGAATTGAGCACTAGGATAATTTTCTAACTATATGTATTGTCCCGGTACTGCCCTGGTGGTCAGCACGGATCTCATGTGCCTAACTTCTGGTCAGTGTTCAGTACAGTTCCACTGTGTTACTACGTGAGGAAAATGATCATCTTGGCTCCTTACGTTTCACTACTGAACTTATTTTAAGTGATGTTACATGGAAGCTACTATTGGCGCCAAGCCGAATACCTGACTTGCGTCATGATTAGTTAATTAGTATCGTTTGAAGGTGTGAAAGTTACCAGCGATACTCTTACTGAAGTTAAATCTCCTGTGTATTTGCGTTGAAAGGCGGTCGCTGTGATGCGAGCGTCTTTCATAAATCGTGCACCGCGCGCCATGTGTAAGTCAGTTAATAGATATTCCATCACTAGCCGACTATATCTGCGGAGCGACCATCTTTGTAACAGGAACGAGCACGTATTTCTTATGAAGAAGCTAAAAATTTGGCGGTTGCCGGCCAGTCAGAGCAATGCACACATATTTCTCGATTGTAGGCCTCAGGCGGTTTAAGCAGAAAGCTCTCTCTGCCCGACCAACACATCGAGCAGAACTGAATTAAACCCTTGTGTATTTGATATAGGTGCATTCGATTAGCAACTTTCAGTTTAATGGATTGCAGCAAGCTGCGAGCATTCATGTTGTATTCACACGATCGTGAGTGTTTTGGGAATATGTAAAATCGAGTCCTTTTCGCGTTGCATTTTTCATTCGGACATGCCGTGAAAATGATACGTCTTTGTTCTTCATTCGATCTCAGCGGAACCCATAGTGATCGGTACCCATTCCTGAGTTAACCATCCGGAAATTGAGGGGACTTACAAACAGATTCTAAAACTCGCAACGCTATTTTTCAAAAGCCTGTAAATTTATTACAAAGAATTGTGGGTGACGATATTCGGAGGCTACGTTAAACGCTCTACTCAGATGTTTGCATCCATACATGACAGTTAATTTTCTATGTATTGTTTAGTTGTACATCGTACTGGACTTACCGTAAGTTAGTTCTTTGCGAATTTATTGTTTTACGTCTTTTTTATTGGTCACTAATTCCATCAGCTGTGTATTACCTCCAAGCTTGAACCTTAACATTTGCTTCATACGAAACGTGCTCCATTTACGTATTTTCATCAGGGGCTACGATCGATAGCCAGCCGCGGGGGCCGAGCGGTTCTAGGTGCTTCAGTCCGGAATCACTCGATTGTTACGGTCGCATGTTCGGATCCTGCCTCGGGCATGGATGTGTTTGATGTCCTTAGGTTCGTTAGTTTTAAGTAGTTCTAAATTCTAGGGGACTGATGACCTCAGATGTTAAGTCCCATAGTGCTCAGATCTATTTTGAGCTACAATCTATACGTAAGCAGATCTTGCAATTTTTTTCCGTAAGAACTTTTCAACGTTTCAGGTAATTCGTTGCAAATGCAATACTTGAGACATACATCGCCAGAGACATCGTCATCGTAAATTATTACTTCCACCATAGACGTTCTCCGTTTTCAGCTAGCTTAGGCCACAGGCGAAACACACATTTATTCTGCTCAAATTCAGAATAAGGCCCAATTTCGATGTACTTTGAGGCAGTGTTGATGGTTGTAATCAGTGTTCTAAATCAGTTGTGTTCCGAGTACTTCCGGCGACAGATATCACGTCATAAAGACCGAGACTTATGGAAAAAAAAATGCCGCATCATGCATCCAGTATTAAACGCATTTATTGTTCATTAGTAAAATACCCCTCTGACTGCGAAGCGCAAACGGCTGTAGCTGTCTATAGAGCAAAGAAATGAAATGGAAATGAGCGTTTGGCGTCATTGGCCAGGAGGCTCCTTATGGGGCAGGTCCCGCCGCCTTGGTGCAGGTCTTATTACATTCGACGCCACATTGGGCGACTGGCGCGCCGGATGGGGATGAAATGAAGATGATGAAGACAACACAACACCCAGTCCCCGAGCGGAGAAAATCCCCGACCCAGCCGAGAATCGAACCCGGGCCCCTTAGTACAGCAGTCCGACACGCTGACCATTCAGCTATCGAGGCGGACTTAGAGCCATAGAGACGTTTGCAAAACAGCGTTACAGGCACGCGAAGCAACTGCGCCAGCTTATAGAAACTGTCCAGGATCATCTCATACCGAATCTACTAAATAATTTCAAAAGCGTTTAAGCATTTTCAGTATTAAATGGAAATGAATTTTTTGGCTATTACACAGCAAACATAGTTCATTTCTTGCTTTCGTTTCTAACAGAAAATTGTCAAACTGAATGCCCGGGCAATTCCGGGTCTATGAGCTAGTCTAGTCGTATATTGCAACCCGCTTGATGTTTCCGTTAGAAAGGGCATGTTCCTTTTCGATCAGTTTGTATTGAAAGTTATTACATTGAGTCAGGACACTTTCCGCGCGAAGAAGTAGCGCACGGGACTGCTACGAGCTGTCAGTGTAGTGGTGGCCAGCATTGGGTGGGTTAACAGGTAAACGTACGTTGAAAGCAGCCAGCGCTGGCTGTAGGGTATGTCGTAGCCTCAGCTTCCGAACAACTAAAGTTGTGAAAATAATCATATTTAGAAACGTTCACGAATTGAAACATAAAAGTGAAACCTAAGTTATCACAAAAAGACAGCAATGATATAGAGATTTGTAATAAATACAATTTAATAATAATAAGTTGGGCTCGTACTGTGAAACTGATCATCAGCAAGACTGTATGGATATGCATGAAGTTAAGTGCGAAGTTACAAAGATATTAATCTTAGGGCTGGGGTGAGGAGACCCGCCGACCTATCAGGCATAGGATGTAATGCAGTCACGTTTGGCTCTCTGCAAGTTCAAAATGGTTCAAATGGCTCTGAGCACTATGGGACTCAACTACTGTGGTCATAAGACCCCTAGAACTTAGAACTACCTAAACCTAACTAACCTAAGGACATCACACACATACATGCCCGAGGCAGGATTCGAACCTGCGACCGTAGCGGTCGTGCGGTTCCAGACTGTAGCGCCTTTAACCGCTCGGCCACTCCGGCCGGCCTCTCTTCAAGTATCGATACTATTAACTGAAGTTTTCATCTCCTGGTATGTGGGTCAATAAAGTGAGGCAAACAATACTGTGTGTCTTATACTGTGCGGCTTTTTGGTGTCGTAATTAATGTCGATTCCAGCAATCTTGTGGTTGTTGGTCAATACTGAAATGCCTTCAGATCTAGATGCAATGGTGAATAAAAGTGTAATATACAAACAAGTGTGGGCACCATGGTACAAGATCCACTTAATCATTCAAAGTTTTTCTCCTATGTAGTCTGAAAGTCACAACAGTTCACGGAACCACGAGACAGACTTTCTGCTGTAGATGACAAGAAAGAACGAAATACTTCAGTTTGCGTGAATAACGTAGATTGCCGTAGTGTTTCATACATCAGTTGGTGGAGAACAACTGAATTAGTGCCATCGACGAAGGACGCATTGCGGGATGATAGAAGCTGCGTGTAATCTTGATAGGCACTAGGAACTTTATATAGGGTATCCAACGAACAGGGACAGAATCGTACCAGTAATGTTATACAGCACAGAGACTTTTTGAAGGCGTTACAACATATGTGGCGTGGCCACCACACTTGTGCAGACCAGTCCCTATAACAAAGGAAAAGAGCTGAATAAGATTAATTCCCTAATTTAGATCACAGATGCGGGATGCCTGAAAAATTCCGAGTTAATTGATAGTAATTACAGACCGGATAGACCATTAATTAATAACTCATAAAACTAAATCAATAAATTTAGATAGTTAGATAAATCTTTCCCAACTAACAGATACCACCGATGGCTTGCCTCCATGGAGTACCATCAATTACAGGGCGTAAAGTAATTTCCAGCCGGACGGTGTGGCCGAGCGGTTCTAGGCGCTTCAGTCTGGAACCGCGCTACCGCTGCGGTCGCATATTCGAATCCTGCGTCGGGCATGGATGTATGTGAAGTCCTTAGGTTAGTTAGGTTTAAGTAGATCTAAGTTCAAGGGAACTGATGACCTCAGATATTAAGTCCCATGGTGCTCAGAGCCATTTGAACCATTTGAAAATAATTTCCGCATTCGCCGTATGCGCACAAGATGGCGAACATCTTTGACGTTTTGGTCCATGACTTTCGAATTTAAGTTGAAGCCAAGCCATCAAGGAGGCACACTCATTCCTCCCTCATTCACAGAACGGGCGCCCAGGCTGAGCGCCAAGAGACCATGTCCCCCGCCGGACCAGGGCTGCAACAACTACACCGCCTCCACACCCTGCCATGTCGGCCACGGGAACCTTTTGATACGCAAGTGTTGCCTTCCGTTATCATGGGGATAGCCCTTTCTTAAGACTGTCCGGTTCTGTTAGGTCAGGATGTGGTAAGCCTTTTCATTCGGACCCTGTCTGTGTATTCGTATTTCGGAACTCATGGCTAGCGTCTATTAGTATCTGGATTCATCTTGCTTAAACTTTCCTCGTCTTCCTAGGGACTGGACGTATTATCGTTTAGTTCTCATTGTGTCTCTGTATGATTCCTGTTTCATTCCTCGTCCTGCAGCAAGTTGGCAGCTTGTCACAAGTCACTGCTTGTGACAGGACAACCCCACATTTGTGTCTTTTTCTGCAACATATTCAAGATTAACTGCGTTTACTGGGTATCATTAACCTGTAGCTTTGCAACTGTGCCTTTTTATTTAACTAAACTATCAATTAGACGCCGAAACACCTCCAAGGAGAAGAAGCTTGACGCCTTCGAGGTCCAGGGTCAGAAGATTAGCTGGTGAGTGTAACTTCCTGTCTCATAGCGAAGTAGTGGTACGTAGTACATTCCCCATTCTAGTAGACGTTATAGTTACACCCCTCTGTATCGCTCTCGTAGAGACCACTAAGACAAATTTACGCTAATTACAGGCACACGGAGGCTTTTACTCTCTCTTACAGCTGCAGTGAAGGCAGACGTCGTATCAGCCGCCATATCCAATCGTCGTTCCGCACCTACATCCTCTTCGCCCGAATAACTTCGTAAACAAAATAAAATGTATTACGAGTCGAAATTTCAGTATAAAAACTTTCGTTTTGTGTGACAAGGTGTATCTATAAATGTTCTTTCAGGCGAAATTAAACGACTTTTTCTGACATTTTCTTGGTCCTTTTTTACTTACGTGTTTAAAGGGGAATGTAACATATTAACTACGATATTATTAGATCTCTTTGTGGGCTATAAGCAGACAATCAGTTTTAAATAACTAACAGTAAGCTTACTAAATGGAGGGTATATGTTTAATGACGTGTGGGAGTAATAAATTTATTTGCAGAGACTGAACAGCCACTCCGTAAACTTCGTTACAATGCAACCAAATAATAAACAACTCCTCAACATACGACATAAATATTCAAATAGTCCTAAAGTCAACTAACTGACTTGCTCTACGACTCCTGTTATGTAAATTTACACATGTCATTATCGTGTATTTGGGTGAGTGTGAGTACTATTCTATGAGTTTATTTCTGCCGCTGATTAAAATAATAACAGTGCGAGAAGCAATACAAGAAGAAAAAAATTTGTGTTATTTAGATAATTATAACTGCAAGAAAGCAAAATAGAAATATAAACAAGTAAAAGGATAACGCAGCTTCCTTTGGTGGTTCATCTAATTAAACTTACTGATTGACAGACTTTTGAACTGAACCAGTACAGACGTGGGCTGCCAGTCGATAACTGATTTATTTTTCACTTAAGTTGTCATTGAACATCGGTTTCTGGGTGGATGGTGGTCGACGGAAATCTCTTGTGATCTCCGATTTCTGGTTTCAAAACAGAATCCCTTGCTCTGCGTCCAGTATTTGCTGAATTGTCGTTATAAAGCTGAATGGAAGCCATGCCAGCTTTTCAATAAAGATTAAAAGTTCTTACCGCCACCGAGAATCGAACGATGTGCGGACTAGCGATACTGAAGGACACACAGACAAAGTCTAATAGAGAAAAATAACGCTTATCGTAGTATTCATATTTGCACAAATAGTATACTACTGGCAGAAATTATCAACAAATTTGTAATAAAATAAAAATATTTCTTTACAGCAGTATTTAGAAGATCTGTATACACATTGCTGTTACAATGACATAATTGCGAAGAATTTAAGGATAAATTTTTCTTACACAGTAGTTCTGGAAACTACTATCTATAAACATTTAGGAGATACTTTTATTTATAGTCATACGTTTTTACACACTTATGAAATTAAATAAATGTTGTACACTGTAAACTATGTTACGGACTTCATTTTTCATAAATTTTGACTGGCGTTAGAGCACTGAATTTTTGTAGTTTTGACAGAAACACGTGTGACGTGACAAGTTTATCTATTGTCCCGACGCAGAATGTGCTAGACGTACTGTAACCTCACAGCTGTTATAGCTTTGCTCTTGCTGTTTAATATATTGGTTACAATATCTATGTAAATATGTATTTACATGTGAGAGATACACAGTAAGAACGCGATTGTTTACTGGCCTAGGACAGCGAGCACCGTCTAGACTCTTGTATGAGGTAACGCATGTGCCGCGGTGGCGTAGCTTGAGCGGGGAGGCCCACTCGCGTGCAGCCCCCGACAGCCCCTGGCGACCGCCACCCCTGGCCGCCTCAGTAGTAGCTGTAGTGGGGGTAGTGCGCCGCGTTGTCCACCACGTAGCCCGCTGCTCCGTCGTACAGGTCATACTCGTGCTGCGTCACGTAATGCGGTTTCACCACTTCTGTCAACAAAAACAGGTTTTCTGTACTTGACCGGTTATTTCATTCCCCATCAAGATGTTGAGGTGACAGCAGCCACAGCGTCGCTACTCAGAATACAACATTTCATTATTTTTTTGACCCTTTGCAATAAGATAAAAGACATAGTTGGAATTGGAATGTGTACAATGCGCATCTCCTTCCTAGCCCTCTGCCTAACCCTCCGGGAATATCAGCGCTCCTCCAGCCCCATCTCAGTCAGTTCACCTCCTAGCGGCTCTTTAAACATCCCACGGCTTCCATCTCTACGAGTTTTCCATGGCCGTTTATGGCCATCCTATCCAGTTAAAAGAAAATTCCACGTCAGACTAAAACTACTTACTTAGTAAACACGAGGACTGCATTCCTCCATCATATTCCACACCTACAAAGCCTTGATCTATACCAATCTCAGTTGTGTCGATGTAGACTGAATATCTGATCAACCAAAGTTCCATCACAGTGTCCGTATCACTGAACGCCAGACATCCCACCTTGCTTTCTGCATCCGTTTAGCTTTCCCTACACGAATCCATTACCAGCTCACCCCTTTCCTCTCCCTTCTGACACACATTGAACACTTCCGTATACCTTACACGTCTCCACCAGCTCGACTCTAACAACTCCCTCTAATTTCCAGCTCTGCTATGCTGCCGCACCTATATTGAGACAGCCTACATCTATAACTAAAGACACTCTATATCCTCTATATATTTTAACAGACTCCTCTCTCAGACAAAGAAATTCGCCCTGACATTTATTCTTCCTACCCGATTTTTACTACCCATATCAGGGCTCCGTATTCTCTTCCCGTCCTCTTGTACATGTACCTACTCATAACTATGGACTGGCCTCCATTTTAGTTACACCTTTCACATATCCCATGTTTTCCCATCGTCCACTCTCCCACATTGCACCAACTGACAAAAACCAACCCTCTTGATCAAGTGATATCCCACGTCCTACTTCACCAGAACCACTCAACCCGTCCTCTCCCAAATAATTCCCTCATTATGTAGTTCGTTGTTACTTTAATGCAGTTAAGTGCATTATCAATTTTTCAATATTTCTTTTAAAACAAGTATTTTTAACACCATCAGTGAATAATCATAATTTAAATAACTTTTAAATGTAAATATTTTATCATTTTTTTTATAGTTTCAAGATGCATTGTATCAGTACAAAAACCAGCCCATCTCACCCGTGCTGGGCGATGGAATGAAAGAACAATGGAATAGTGTAAGTCTCACAGCTTCGTTTGTGGTGTTAACCAGTTTGGTTGTGATGATGTTTGGTTTGTGGGGCGCTCAACTGCGCGGTTATCAGCGCCTCTACAAATTCCCAATCTTTTCGCAGCCCAATCTCGCCACTTCCATGAATAATGATAAAACGATGAGGACAACAATAACACCCAGTCATCTCGAGGTAGGTGAAAATCCCTGACCCCGCCGGGAATGAGAGTTTGGTTGTGCAAACCTTTGAAAGACAACAGGAAGGATGGACAAGGTAGGTGCATACTGTCTGTGGACACAGGAGGAGCTGCTCTCTGTTTGCGAACAGCAAAAGACACTTTTCGCCACGGTCAGCCGTCTACTAGCTGCTGTCTCAAGATGCAGCGGTAGCGCGGAAGCTGGTGCATCTTATCAGGCACCTCAGATGTCGCTCGTTTCGCTCATGGCCTCTGCTAGTGGTGTACCTTCCAACGTACACGACCTGGGAGAACAGCCCTCGCTGCTGTGTGAGTGGTAGTTTGCAACCCATTGAAATCTCTCTAAGCGGAGAGCGAATGTTGGGTACCGACCGTCTGGCCTTGTACGTTCCGCCTACGGGTGGACAAATGGCTCCTCCTTCAGCATAATTTGAGCAGATACGCGAGGAGAGAGGTTTGGTAGTTATCGGGAGCTCCAATATTAGGGTGTTATGGAGTCCCCAAAGAAACAGCAGAGTTGGGAAGAATGTGTGCATGTGTGCTCGGCATGTGTGCTAGGAGGGTCCATGCGAGAAGTGGAGGAGATCCCCCTGCAGCTATAGATGGTGCAGGATGCAGTCATCCGTAAGTTGTGGCCCACGTCGGCAACAATGACGCCTGCCGTTTGGTTTCAATTTTTATCGACGATTGACTGCTGGCCTACTACATTTTGTAGTTTCGTATCTATAATTGGTCTGCGTTCTTCAATTTGGACCCGAGTGGAAAGTCTCGACGAGAAACTCCGTTGTTTCTATTATGGCCTTCGCCGCAGATCTTTGAACGTGTTACAGTGTACAGACTTGTAGGAGTTCCCTATAGTTCAGGGATGTGTTACACAGAGGAAGCAGCTACTGAGGTAGCAGTGTAAACAGTGCAGTGCATATCTTTCTTCTCTTTTTGTTTTATGATAGGCGATAGTTTGGAGTCCTCTGCTGAAATTTCGCCTGGTGATACGCACAGAGTGAAATCAGAAAGCGTTCAAAGTAAAGATACTTCAAACGTCAGGCTTTTGAGAGCAGATAAACGAAGCGTGTGGCACAATGTACCTGTATTCATCCCTCGCCATTTATGGCTGTCGCGCTCGAATTACACTTGACACCAAAAGCTGGAATAAACTTAAATGGAGAGAACCTAGGTTACACCTTCCACAAAAATATTATGATTGTCGAGGTAGAAATTGACTGCGAATTGTCTCGAGGCGTGTAATCGGCCTAAGTGTACTAAGTCATCGGATGCCTGAACACTGTCGACAGGCAGTGTTGTGTTCACAGACGAAAGGCTCTAGTTCACCGTCCTTCTTAGAAGAAAGAATTTACTGATTAATAATCTCCTGGCTGCTACTGGTGAACGGTCGTCGTTCTGTAAATACTGTAAGCAGATACTAACAGAGAAGGGAAACCAAAATATTATTGTTGTGCGGTTTCTATTGTCTCCTGGTAGCTGTTAATTTTTTTCCTCGCTCGCCGTGGCTTGGTATTTACTTTCTGAGATGGGCGGGTAGCCACGAAGGTTCGCGGACTTCCCTTCCGTAAATGTTACTTTGTCTGTGTAGTACACGTGTGTTCTTAAAATTCACAACTTCGTCACATTCTTCTTGGTGTGCCATTCATTTTCTACCTAGGGTGCTAAACATTGCTTAACTGCTCCCTCGTCGGCATATTGATGGATTTATTAACTTTAATGACAATCGCCGCTATGATGATATTACTATCACTAATCCGCTCTTTACTGACAGTGTCGATAAGGTGAGGCATATAAGTCTGCAGGCTTTCATTGATCTGAATCTTTAGGCCGCGCCATATTCCTTATCATACTCCTTCTCTGCATGACGTTCGATCACTCTGCTTCGATGTTCTTCAAAATTCCACTGGTGTCCCAGGATGTTGGAACACTGTCGAAAGACCACTTAGTGTTCACTTAAAGAGCACGAAAGTCAGATTTGTTTAAGATAATCCTTATGTCGTGTCACGCTGAGACTGTCTTCTTACTAGCAGTGTATATTTCGTCAGCTGTGCATTAGATATAATATTCACGTAGACAATAATTGGTGCTCCACCTGACTCAAGATGTACGTAGAGATGCCATAAGTTCAGGAAGTAAGCTAGATCTTTTATTACACATTCAAGTGCCGAGTAGCCTAATCCTTTAAGTATTTCTAATGTTAAAAGGAAGTTGATGTGTTTATCGAATGGCCTCTAACTTTTTAACAGACACACTGTGTTGGTGTCCAGTCATAACATATTCTGGGACGGATGGCCTCTAACATTTGAACAGACGCACTGCGTTGGTGTTCAGTCATAACATATTCTGGGACGGAGACGAGAAGTAGTGGACGGCCAAGTTTCTCGTGCGCCGTGTAGTCTTGCGTAACACAGCGTGGGCGGCAGACATTGCATGATGTGGGTCTCGATACGAGTGCAACAATGGACAGGAAGTGCCGTTTCCTTGAAACGAATCCCTCGCCGGTCTTATCTGATAGCTTCCAGCAGGCCACAGAGGATTGGAGATAACTACTGACTACATCTCGAGGGAAGGAGTTAATTGAAGGCTGTCGAGTCTCGCTTCTGTCCTCCATTTTTATCTCAAACAGATAACGTTATGTGGCTGCTATTGAGGAAGAGTTGACCAACACCTGGCTTTGCGGACGGCATTATGTCGGGAGAAAGTTGTTTCCAGGAAACAACAGTTCTGAAGTAACAGGTTTCCCAATCGCGTAAGTACGTACAAAATATTTCAAACTCAAGTTATGTAAAGCTGTCTTTACTGAGACAGCAATTCTCACAATGAAAAGAAACTTATGTTTCCGATTGTGACAACTAAGCTTTTGGATATACAGCGAGCCCTTCGTTATTGTGGAAGAATCCAGACGATCAAAAGTTCATCCTTCTTATGATTCACCTCTTGTAATACTGAGCTACCGGAACAGAAGGTGCACTAATGTACTAGTGAAATACAAACTTATAAATTTGGAACTAAATCTTACCTAGTAATACATCCCTACAGTATACAGCTTACGAGCTAATTGCAGCATTCTTGGAAGAAAAGACATTTATAATGATGAATGGGACTGTCAGGTGTCCCAGTCATCTTACTACAACAAGTAACTTTTTGTCCAGAAGCAAAAAAACTTAAGCAAATGATGAGAGTTTTGAACGAATTCTGAATTCTAGTATAATACATTTCCCAGAGACCAGAAAGATTATGTCCACAAATCAGCACGGTTTCAGAAACTCAGCATCATATTTTCTCCCATGATATACTGCGAACTGCGGATGAAGGGCAATTGACAGATTCCATACTCTCAAACTTCCGAAAATCATTTAACACGTTACCCGATTGGAGACTGTTAAAGAAGGTACGAGCACACGGAATAGGTTCCCAGATATGTCAGTGGCGCGTACATTTCTTAAGTGACAGAACCCAGTACATTGTCCTCGAAGGCGAGTGTTCATTAGAGACAAGGATATCGTCAGAAGTGACCGAGGCAAGTTTGATAGGACAGCTGTTATCTTCTGAATACATAAATTATCTGGAGGACAGGGTGTGCAGCAATCTGCGGTTGTTTGCTGACGATGCTGTGATGTCACAGTGAAGGGAAGGTGTCGAAGATGGCGGTAGGATGAGATAAGATCGGATTAAAGGATGGTATTGAAGCGGGCTTCTAGATTTGTTACCGGTATATTCGAACATCATGCAAGTGTTACGGAGACGTTTTACGGAATTCACGTGAGAATCCCTAGCTGAAAGACGACGTTCTCTTCGAGGAGTACTACTGAGAAATCGAGAGAACCAGCATTTGAAGCTCAATGCAGAACGATCCTACTGCTGCCAGCATACGTTTCGCGTAAGGACAACGAAGATAAGAAACGAAAAACTGAGGCTCACAGGGAGACATCTAGATAGGCGTTTTTCCCTTGTTCTAGCTGTCAGTGGAATAGGAAAGGAAACAACTAGTAATGGTGCAGGGTACCCTCAGCCACGCACTGTATGGTGGCTTGTGGAGTATGTGTCTAGAAGTAAATGTTTAGATATTAGGGAGACATTAAGCAGCACCATTGCCTTTCCTGTAACTTTGCTTGTTGCGGAGATATGAACATCTGTACGTCTCTTTTTCTAGTATGCGGGATGTCAAGATAAGGTGGAAGGGGCACGTCTGCCAATATTTTCACTCGCAAATAGTGAAAAACCTAGTGCACTTCATGTGAAATAGTTGCCCACCTTCAGCACCCCACAGCACCTTTCAGCACCCCAGTCAGAATGTTAGGAGGAAAATATTAATAGCTCTTTCGCTTCATTTTTCAGAGTAAAATGGCTGAGAATGAGGGGAAAACGAAAGGAAAATAGACTGAAGAGAATATGAGGATGGCAGTAAGTGATATCAGGGAAAATGACAGTAACGCAGGCAGTTGAGTCTTTTCATATCCTGAGGAGTACTTTGGTGATAGAAGAAAATACAAGTAGAGAAAAGAAAGTCAGAAAGAGACTTGAAGTCAGGACAAGTGCTCAATAGAGAGAAACATCAGATGGATCCAACAGAACCAAACAAGTAAATAGTTGAAATAGTAATGCAACAAATATAAAGCGTCAATAGAAGCTGGTATCTGGTGGAGATACTCAAATAACAGATGAGAGTACAATATCTGTAATATACCTTGAATAGTTAGAAGAAGAATGGGTACAACGCACTAAATGCAAAGAGTGGGCACACGTTGGTTGTGTAGACCAAGAATGTATCTTTTACATTTTATTTGTGATTATTGCTATAATATATATCAATGGTTTTTGAACTTATGGACTTTTGTTCGTATAATAAAGTGTTTATTGGTTTTCTTTGCTTGTGTAATGCTATTTATCAATAAACCCTGAAAATCTTCTTATAGAGGCACTGGACCGAATTGGAAGAAGTTTTTTGTACGGACTGATAAACCACTTGTTTTTGCTTCTACATGAGCTGTCAGTTTTTGTAAAATTTCAGGGAAATCATACATGTAGATTCTAAGGCACTAGTTTAATTACTAGAATACCTTATTAAATTCTTAAAGTTTTAAGTATTTCACATTTTACAAGTAAAAAGGTTTAGATGGCCGGTACAGGACTCTCCCCTATACTTCGTGTCAATGCCAATAACTTATAGCCGATCTGACGATATGATCAGATTCGTGCTAAACCATCGTGGACGATCTGAGTCTTTCTTGGAATATATGGACTTTTAATTGTGAGCTACATTAGTGTAAATGTGGACGTAGTTAGCCGTATTCTAACGTTTGAAAATTAATAACATAAGTCAGTGGACATCATCTTTTATTGCAAAGGCTCTTTGTCGTCATTAGTAATTAATTTTGTGTAGCAGTTAATTACAAGCATGTCACGGGCAGCAGGCACACGGTTTCATCGTGTTGCCGCGCGTAATCCTTTTGTAAACTGACACACCCAGTGACTTTCTTCCTGGCAGAATCACTACCAGGCGATTTTTGAAGTACAAAGTTTCCTAATCAGTTAGAGACATAAAAGCAAAATTTAAAACGAAGACTGGAATGAAAAAGGATAGAAATTGTAGAGATGTAACACAACGTTAAGGGAAGATGGGCAGAATGTGTAGAAGATCTATATAAGAAAGAACTGCTTACTGGTCAAAATATAGGTAATGAGATTTTAGAATCAGGAAAAGATATATCTGAGAGTGAAGTCAAATGAGCCGTAGAAAATATTACGGAAACAAGGCTAGCGGGCATGATAGAATTCCAATACAGTTGTTCTCAGTCATTGGAGAACCCGGTGAAACTGTTGCATTCAGTATTTCAGCAATTACGGAGACCCAAACACTGGCCAACAGAATAGAAAAGTTCAGCATTCGGCCCGATTCCAAAGAAGGGTACTTCCCAAGAGTGTTAGAATTACCAAATAATCCCTGTCACCAGTTTTGTGGCTGGTTTGGTGCGGCCCACAACAAATGCCTCTCCTGTGCCAATCTTCCCGCCTCAGAATAGCACTCACAACTTACGTCCTCAGTTATTTGCTGGATGTATTCTAATCCCTGTCTATTTCTCAAAATTTTACCCTCTACGGCTTCCTCTAGTACCATAGAAGTTATTTTCTGATATATTAACAGATGTCCTATCATCCCGATCCTTCTTCTTTTCAGTGTTTTCCATATATTACTTTACTCACCGAATCTGCTGAGAACCTGCTCATTCCTTACTTTATCAGTCCACATAATTTTCAACATTCTCCTGTCGCGCCACATCTCAAATGCTTCTATTTTATTCGGATTCCGGTTTTCCCATAGTCCATATTTCACTACTATACAATGCTGTGCTTCCTCCCATGAACCATGGACCTGGCCGTTGATGAGGAGGCTTGCGTGCCTCAGCGATAAAGATAGATGTGCCGTAGGTGCAACGACAACGGAGGGGTATCTGTTCTGTTGAGAGGCCAATGTTTCTTGAGGAGGGGTAGCAGGCTTTTCAGTAGTTGCAGGGGCAACAGTATGGATGATTGACTGATCTGGCCTTGTAACATTAATCAAAACGGCCTAAAACTTGGTTCAAGAATCATGAAAGAAGGTTGTATACATGGAAGAGGCCTGGAGGCACAGGAAGGTTTCAGACAGATTATATAATGGTAAGAAAGATTTAGGATTCAGGTTTTATATGGTAAGACATTTCCAGGGGCAGATGTGGACTCTGACTACAATGTATTGGTTATGAACTGTAGATTAAAACTGAAGAAACTGCAAAAAGGTGGGAATTTAAGGAGGTGGGATCTGGATAAACTGAAAGAACCAGAGGTTGTGGAGAGTTTCAGGGAGAGCATTAGGGAACGATTGACAAGAACGGGGGAAGGAAATACAGTAGAAGAAGAATGGGTAGCTTTGAGAGATGAAATAGCGAAGGCAGCAGAGGATCAAGTAGGTAAAAGGTCGAGGGCTAGTAGAAATCCTTGGGTAACGGAACTTAATTGATGCAAAGAGAAAATATAAAAATGCAATAAATGAAGCAGGCAAAGAGGTATACAAACGTCTCAAAAATGAGATCGACAGGAAGTGCAAAATGGCTGAGCAGGATCGCTAGAGGACAAGTGTAAGGATGTAGAGGCATATGCCACTATGGGTAAGATAGATGCTGCCTACAGGAAAATTAAAGATACCTTTGGAGAAAAGAGAACCACTTGTATGAATATCAAGAGCTCAGATGGAAACCCAGTTCTTAACAAAGAAGGGAAAGCAGAAAGATGGATGGAGTACGTAAGGGTCTATACAAGGGCGATGTACTTGAGGACAAAATTATGGAAATGGAAGAGGACGTAGGTGAAGATGGAATGAGAGATATGTTACTGCGTGAGGAGTTTGACTGAGCACTGAAAGACCTGAGTCGAAAGAAGGCCCCGGGAGTAGACAACATTCCATCAGAACTACTGATAGCCTTGGGAGAGCCAACCCTGACAAAACTCTACCATCTGTGAGCAAGATGTCTGAGACAGGTGAGATACCCTCAGACTTCAAGAAGAATATAATAATTCTAATCCCAAAGAAAGCAGGTGTTGACAGATGTGAAAATTACCGAACTATCAGTTTAATTAGTCACGGCTGCAAAATACTAACACGAATTCTTTACAGACGAATGGAAAAACTGGTAAATGCTGTCCTCGGTGAAAATGTTTGGATTCCGTAGAAATGTTGGAACATATGAGGCAATACTGACCCTACGACTTATCTTAGAAGATAGACCTATCTTAGAAGATAGATGTCTTGTACTCCTTTCCCTACAGCCACATTCCAATCCCCCATGACTATTAGATTTTAATCTCCCTTTACATGCTGAATTACCCGTTCAGTATCCTCACATAGTTTCTCTATCTCTTCAACTTATACTTACGACACGTATATGTGTACTTTAACTATTGTTGTCGTTGTTTTCTTCCTGTCGGTTCTGATTAGAAAGAACAACCCTATCACTGAACAGTTCGTAGTAACTCACCCTCTGTCCTACATTCCTATTCATAAGTAATCCAGCTCCCTATATACTGTTTTCTACTCCTATTCATAATATCCTACTGAAAACTTACAAAATAGACCACCAATATAAGGAGTGAGAGTGCCTCAATAACAAGCAATTTTCATAAAGGAGGAGGGGTCAGGCATCAGACTGGCAACATCCGATAGATTGTGGAGAAGGCAAGAGAATACCAGAGAGATGTGTATCTCTGCCTTATTGATTATGCTAAAGTCTGACTGCCTAGACCGCAGTAAATTATGGGAAGTACTCAAAAACATGAGAGAACTAGATCATTTCATTCGCTCCATAAGAAGTTTACATTCAGAAGCAAGGGTGAGTATCCTGTATGTAACAAACAGGTCAAGTTTCATGTGCCGTCACAAGACAGGGTTCTTCCCTTGTGTTGGAGGTCAGCGTAAGTTACTATGTGGTATGGACTGTTGTGTGTACTGAGTGAAATCAGTCTGATAAGCTCAAATTATGAACCCAGTACTTGCCTTATACCTGTGCTTGATATCTGTCAGTTCTAGATTCTCTAAGGTTTTCAGATGCGTACTCTTTTGGCCACTGGATTTGATGCCACTTGATTTTTCGTTACGTTGTATGCAAGTAACCTGCCCCCTATTAACCGCCACGTTGCCTAGTGAGGATTATTTGGATTTTATTTTCATTACAAAAATTCTCTCACAGACTGGAGGTAGAATATGCTCCTTGGGTAATGGTTTTGTGGTAATATTTAATATCTACGTACGGTATTTAAAATCAATTTCTTGTTGTGAAGCAGCATTCATACTTCATGTGTTTTCACTGTAGGGGAATTTCATACTGCTACGTGGGCATTTTGGTGTTGAGTAAATTCTTGTTGTTGAGTAGCTACAAAGCGGATTTGTTTACCGATATTGGAACATTTTGGTTCGGAAAGAGTGTCTTAAATTTCTTAATTCTGCTAATTTTTAGGAGAAAATAAATATTCAAAACTTGTTTAAAGGAAATAAAAATTATTTTGTCAAGGAGCAAGAACCACTCACAGCTCAACGCAATACTTTCACTTCCTCTAGTGGCATAATTCGGAAAGGATTACGATAAAGCTGTACATTGCAACTTTATTTCTTCAATCTCAATGCAAAACACATTGCGAGGGATGCAGGGTTAGATGAAGAAGAAATTAGAATTAAAATTGCTGGGATAAAGATAGATAACCTTAGATATGCAGATGATACCACCCTGACGGGTGAAAGTGGAGAAGAATTCGTGAACGTGAAAGAAGAACGTGTAAAGGCTGGCCTGATATTTTTCCAAGTTCCACACGTCACACCGTCCCTCGAGAACAAAGGTAGAGTACACACCTGCCGTGATGACCTGCGGCACGGCGACGACGTGCGCAGCGGGCTGGTGCACGACCGGTGGGGCGGCCACGACCACGGGCTTGGCCACGACCACGGGCTTGGGCGCGGGCGGCGGGTGCACGGCGGGCCCGCTCTTGCTGACGACCGCGTTGAAGCCGTTCACAGGGTCCGCCGTGTAGTCGACCGTGCGCACCGAGCCGTCCGGCTCGACCAGCGAGTACTGGCCCTTCACCACGTCCCCGTGGCGCGACTCCGACTGCTGCTTGATGTCGCCCGTGTTGGGGTCCGTCACGCCGTACTTGAAGGCGTACCGCGCGGGAGCCTGCAGGACAGCGCACAGCGTTAGTTGCTACTGCACCATAATGCGGGAAAGATCCCAAGCTAGACTTCAACACTCGACAGCTAAGCGGTCATTGGAGCTGGACCAATGGACGAAGGAGAGAGAACTTAACGAGTGAGGGCTACAGTTACTGAGACCATCCTGGCACCCACCCGAAAGAAACGACGGAAAATCTAAAACTGGATGGACAAGTGATAATTTGAGCCTATTTCCTCCCAAATACAAGTCCACCGTATTAAGCTCTGCATAACCTCCCCAGAATATTGAGAATGTGTTAGATAACTATCTGTTTGGCTTTAGGAAAAGTGAAGGCATCAGAGGCAATTCTGATTTTGCAGTTGATAATGGAAAATCAGGTAATTTTCAAGAATGATTGCCTATCGAAGTGGCGGGGTCCAAACTATACATATCGAACGTGCAATCGTAAATAGCTCAGATGGAAACCCAGTTCTAAGCAAAGAAGGGAAAGCAGAAAGGTGGAAGGAGTATACAGAGGGTCTATACAAGGGCGATCTTCTTAAGGACAGTATTATGGAAATGGAAGAGGAGATAGAAAAAGATGAAATGGGAGATATGATACTGCGTGAAGAGTTTGACAGAGCACTGAAAGACCTAAGTCGAAACAAGGCCCTGGGAGTAGACACCATTCCATTAGAACTACTGACAGCCTTGGAAGAGCCAGTCCTGACAAAACTCTACCATCTGGTGAGCAATATATATGAGACAGGCGAAATACCCTCAGAATTCAAGAGGAATATAATAATTCCAATCCCAAAGAAAGCAGGTGTTGACAGATGTGAAAATTACCGAACTATCAGTTTAATAAGTCACGGCTGCAAAATACTAACGTGAATTCTTTACAGACGATTGGAAAAACTGATATCAGCCGACCTAGGGGAAGATAAGTTTGGATTCCGTCGAAATATTGGAACACGTGAGGCAATGCTGACCTTACGACTTATCTTAGAAGCTAGATTAAGGAAAGGCAAACCTACGTTTCTAACATTTGTAGACTTAGAGAAAGCTTTTGACAATGTTAACTGGAATACTCTCTTTCAAATTCTGAAGGTGGCAGGGGTAAAATATAGGGAGAGAAAGGCTATTTACAATTTATATAGAAACGAAATGGCAGTTATAAGAGCTGAGGGGCATGAAAGGGAAGCAGTGGTTGGGAAGGGAGTGAGACAGGGTTGTAGCCTCTCCCCGATGTCATTCAGTCTGTATATTGAGCAAGCAATAAAGGAAACAAAAGAAAAATTCGGAGTAGGAATTAAAATCCATGGAGAAGAAATAAAAACTTTTAGGTTCGCCGATGACATTGTAATTCTGTCAGAGACAGCAAAGGACTTGGAAGAGCAGCTGAACGGAATGGACAGAGTCTTGAAAGGAGGATATAAGAAGAGTCTTGAAAGGAGGATATAAGATGAACATAAACAAAAGCAAAACGAGGATAATGGAATGTAGTCGAATTAAATCGGGTGATGCTGTGGGAATTAGATTAGGAAATGAGATGCTGAAAGTAGTAAATGGGTTTTGCTATTTGGGGAGCAAAATAACTCACGATGGTCGAAGCAGAGAGGATATAAAATGTAGACTGCCAATGGCAAGGAAAAAATTTCTGAAGAAAAGAAATTTGTTAACATCGAGTATAGATTTAAGTCTCAGCAAGTCGTTTCTGAAAGTATTTGTATTGAGTGTAGCCATGTATTTAAGTGAAACGTGGACGACAGATGGTTTAGACAAGAAGAGAATAGAAGCTACAGAAGAATGCTGACGATCAGATGGGTAGGTCACATAACAAATGAGGAGGTATTGAATTGGATTGGATTGTTTAGGGGAAGAGACCAAACAGCGAGGTCATCGGTCTCATCGGATTAGGAGAGGATGGGGAAGGAAGTCCGCCGTGCCCTTTCAAAGGAACCATCCCAGCATTTGCCTGGAGCTATTTAGGGAAATCACGGAAAAGCTAAATCAAGATGGCCGGACGCGGGATTGAACCGTCGTCCTCCCGAATGCAAATCCAGTGTGCTACCACTGCGCCACCTCGCTCGGTAAGGAGGTATTGAATAGGACTGGGGAGAAGAGGAGTTTGTGGCACAACTTGACTAGAAGAAGGGATCGGTTGGTAGGACATGTTCTGAGGCATCAAGGAATCACCAATTTAGTATTGGAGGGCAGCGTGGAGGGTAAAAATCGTAGAGGGAGACCAAGAGATGAATACACGAAACAGATTCAGAAGGATGTAGGTTGCGGTAGGTACTGGGAGATGAAGAAACTTGCACAGGATAGAGTAGCATGGAGAGCTGCATCAAACCAGTCTCTGGACTGAAGACCACAACACCAACATCGTAAATCGATCATGCGACTCTGGTAGTGGGCGTTGCGAGTATCTTTACGGTGGTCGCTACAGCAACAACAAAAGAGTGTTACAAAAATGCATTTAATTGCAAAGGAGACGACTTACCTTACTCGTCGTCGGTGTTGTCATATTAAAGTCCATTACGGTGGTCTGGATGGATAATTTGGAAGAGTCGAACCATGTATTCTTCCTGATCCTCGTTCGTTTTCCGAACTGTCCACAATGAAATTGTAAACGGTATTTCAGCATCTAAACTGTTCTTACGAAGTTTTACACACTTTTCACCGCCACAGTCTACACAGTCCCTTCTTTCCCCGTCCAGTAGTACTCCATATTTGCGACAAAAAGTCGAACAATTTTCTAAGCTGGATAAACTTGGAATTAGATTTTCCATGTGAGAGATCCGCCGAAGAAACGTCAAGAACACCAGACATCCCACTCACTATCCAAATAAATCGTCTGGGATACCCTAGCAATTCACAAATAATTCGCGGAGGTATGTAGTTCAGAGCAATTAAGGGAACGACGGGGAACAGTTTAAAATGACAATCACAAACAACTGATACAACGCCAGCCACCAGTGTCGCATGATCGATTTACGATCGCACGTTCGATATGTATCGTTTGGACCACGTGACTTCGATAGGCAATCTTTCTTGGAAAGACACGTTCATAGTGTTTGTCGATCTGGAAAAAGCGTTCGTCAACGTGAAATGGTTCAAGGTGTGCGAAATTTTCAGATAAACAGGAGTAAGCTATAGGGAGAGATGGGTAATGTACGATACGTACATAGTTTGAACAAGAAGAGAATAGAAGCTTTTGAAATGTGGTGCCACAGAAGAATGCTGAAGATTAGATGGGTAGATCACATAACTAATGAGGAAGTATTGAATAGGATTGGGGAGAAGAGAAGTTTGTGGCACAACTTGACCAGAAGAAGGGATCGGTTGGTAGGACATGTTCTGAGGCATCAAGGGATCATCAATTTAGTATTGGAGGGCAGCGTGGAGGGTAAAAATCGTAGGGGGAGACCAAGAGATGAATACACTAAGCAGATTCAGAAGGATGTAGGTTGCAGTAGGTACTGGGAGATGAAGAAGCTTGCACAGGATAGAGTAGCATGGAGAGCTGCATCAAACCAGTCTCAGGACTGAAGACCACAACAACAACAACAACAACAACAACAACAACAACAACGATACGTGCAAGAGCCAAGAGGGAATAATAAGAGTGGACGACCAAGAACGAATTGCGCGGATTAAAAAGGGTGTATGACAGGAATGTAGTCTTTCGCCACTACTATTCTATCTGTACATCGAAGAAGCAATGATGGAAGTAAACGAAAGGTTCAGATATAGGACTAAAATTCAAGGTGAAACGATGTCGGTTACGATTTGCTGATGACATTGCTATCCTGAGTGAAGGAAAAGAACAATTACAGGATCTGCTGAACGGAATGAACAATCTAACGGATACAGAATATGGATTCAGAATAAATCTAAGAAAGACGAAAGTAATGAGAAGCAGCAGAAATGAGAAGAGCGAGAGACTTAATGTCGGGATTGATGGTCACGAAGTAGATGAAGTTAAGGAATTCTGCTACCTGGGCAGTAAAATAATCAATGACAGACGGAACAAAGAGGACATCAAAAGCAGACTAGCACTGGCAAAAACGGGCATTTCTGGCCAAGAGAGGTCTACTAGCATCAATCACAGGCCTTAATTTGAGGAAGAAATTTCTCGGAATGTACGCTGGGAGCATAACATTGTATGGCAGTGAAACATGGACTGTGGGAAAACAGGGACAGAAGAGCATTGAGATGTGGTGCTACATACGAATGTTGAAGGTAGATCGGAGAGGAAAGGAATATGTGGAAAAGGAAATGACAGGATGACAGGACATCTGTTAAGACATCAGGGAATGACTTTCATGGTACTAGAGGGGGCTATAGAGGGCAAAAACTGTAGAGGAAGACAGAGATTGGATTACATCCAGCAAATAATTGAGGACGTAGGTTGCAAGTGCTGCTCAGAGATGAAGAGGTTGACAGTGGAGAAGAATTCGTGACGGGCCGCATCAAATCAGTCATAGCACTGACTAAAAAAAAAGAACCGCTTGATAGATGTCACAGCTTTTGTGAGAATTCTCGGAGATCAAGTTTTAACCTCGAACACTGAAGTTGGACTATGAGAGCTGCCTATGAACTACACAAAATATGTTAGACGTACAACATGTCATTAACAATAAAAACAAAATCCGTAGCGTTCCATGGGACAAACCCAGTGACGAAAAAAAACAGTAATACGAAATAAGTTTATAGAACTAGTAGATTCTCAATGTTTGGGGCCATGCTAAGATACAAATGAGACCTAGATCAATAAGGCAAACGGTACAACTAGAAGATCTTTCCTAAATAATGTAACAACAGAAACATAAGTTAATTTTTTTGTAAAGTTAATGCTGTGTGCGATTGAATCATGGGTAATGACAAAGAAAAAGAAAATAAGATTTCAGGCCAACGAGATTAAATTATTCAGGGGCATAGCAGGATACAGTAAGTTAGAGTGTAAAAGACATAAAGATAACAGCAATGAATTGAAAATATTTTATATAAATGAGATTTAAAGAAATATGTAAAACAGATATCCCATCTGTTGCAAATGGAAAAGTCAAGATTACCACTACATTTTTGGCAACACAGTCCGTAACATAAAAGACGCGTTGGAAGAGTAGCAAGAAGATGGAAGGACCTAATGTAACTGTAATAGGCCACGCAAGGCCTGATGCAGGATAGAAAAAAAAGATTTTTTTAATGTCGTATTGTAAGAAAAGAAAACGTCACTCTGAAACAGACCACCGAAGGAATGTAATCAAAATTTCAGACTACTTGCATTATAGTCTCTTACGAAGGAGTCAAAGTGTAATGTTTAGATCGGACACAAGAGTGCTTTATCATGTTGGAGGCTACTTACTCCAGCCTACCTACGACTCATGAACTGACTAAACCAGTCAGTTATGTGGACAGCGGTGGGGAAGACGGGTGAGGGTTGAAATACAGTAGTAGTCAAACGGAAATATGAACCACGAGCTTAGTAGTTTTTTAAATACGCCAAGTATTGCAGAGTTGTAAGAAAAAGATTCTACGACCCGTCGGAAATGAGAATGGGCTAACGTCCAAAAGATGAGCTACACGCTAAGAAATCAACATGTTACACCATGAATTCGAAACATTCAGATGATATGATTACGGTAATAAGTAAAAGGATTCAAAGAGCCTCAATAGATGAGGAATGATTCATGTTGGAACTGAGGAAAATAATTAACGTCAGAAAAGGAACAATAGGTCAATGAAATGCTTACTTTAAAAACCGTGGTTAGTTTAAGAAATTCCTCAAGGTATCTGTGAATTTTATATCTTCTATTTCCATTACTGATAGCAGCTGTAGCAGAACAGATAGTTGAAAAAATATGAGGAAGTTCAAATATAAAATGAAATATTAGAAAGTAAAAAGACCGTTGAAAGAATTAATAAGTGAAATAGAAAGATTAAATATAACTTTGCAGATGTGGTTTGGGGGAAGAGGGTGGGGGGAGTTATTTCATCCGGAGAGAGCAGCAAAGAGTCGAAACTGTGCACTGAAATACATTAACATAACGTAAATACAGTGATGTGATGTAAGAGAACGAAACTATTCATGAGGATGCTCTAAGAGAATAAATGCTGTCTTGTTAATGTGGTACCGGTAACAACACGTCAAAGTAACTAAAATTAATGGTGGATTTAGTGCAAAGAAGATTAGTTAAATTTGTTTTTAGCATCTAAGAAACAAGAGATATTTCATCAGATGCTCGGAAAAACATTAACCGCATTTTGCTAAAGAAGAAATTTGGCTGATATCTCCGGCTTCAAATAACTGACTAAAATACTACATGGGAAAACAGAAGCAAGAATTGCAAAGTACAGACAGCAATATAAAGTTACAGACAACCAGTTCTGAACATAAAGCAAACGTTAGGAAAAAATTTAAAGTAACTTTCCTGGTATTACTGTACTGTACTGTTCTGAGTGAAATAAGACGTCAGCAGTCATATAGCTGGATGTGACTAATGCGGGAATGAAAATTCGTTACATCTACGAATATTGATTTGAAATGACAACAGCCTTAGAAGTATACGTTGAAAAGGTATTAAGGTCCTGAAAAAATATCAGAACAGGGATAACTACTTAAGAGCAAAGAATAGCCATATTGTTGATCAAAGAATATAATGATATCGAAGCTGAAAGGAAGACCAATAAGTACTAAAATTGCTACTTTATTTTAAATACAATAAACAAAACACGCAAAAATTGGGACGAAAATATTGAAAAAAGAAATCTGTGAAAATTACGTTCTTACTTAATAGAAATATACTGATTTCAAATGTTGACCTAACATCATAAAAAATGTTCATCGCACAGTGCGTTTGATTTCACACTTCTTCATGAAGTTGAAACTTAGAGAGTGGAAAGGTTCCAAAGAAGTAAATTACTATTGGAGGCAGAGAAAAGAGCTGTTGGATGGGCCATGTAGTGAAAGGAGTCTATAGGAGGCTCTGTTAATTAGGACGTTGCGACATGAGGCTGCATTCGTTCAGTAGATAATTTGATGGGCTATCTGGAGGAGGGGGTGCTTACCGGAAGGAACATCGTGCAGTGTTAACTAAGTCCGTAGAAGAAGAAATGAAAAAAATTAAGTACGAAAGACAGATACTGAAATACAAGGAATAGACTACTCATAATGCTAGGTGTCGAATATTTGGCAAGTATGTATGCCACTCGAGATTGAGAGAGGGGTAAAATTGTAGGCTAGAAAAATTGTAGACTGTAGACTAGCGCGTAATACGCATATTCCCTATACGTAGCAGTCCGAAAACCGTAGTTCGGGTTGAATGAATTATCTTTGAGTACCCATTGTGATATCTCAGAAAGCGACAGACAGACAGAGAGAGAGAGAGAGAGAGAGAGAGAGAGAGAGAGGGGGGGGGGAGGGGAAGAAGAAATAAGAATGATGAAATAAATATGCCCATTGATGCAGAAGCAAAGGATCTGTGGTCGTTGAACGCTTTTGTTTTATGAGAAAGAACTGAAGTGCAACGCTGCTGACAAAAACTTTCTGGATACGAATGTGAAATGTGACGTAAGTGTTCACTCTGATGTGCTTGCTGTATCAGAAGATTCTAGAAAAGGGTGACACACATGGCGAATTAGACTGCAACTGTCGAAATGAATGGGTTTCGTACGACATTATTACAAATAATCGACACAAGCAATCAGTCACTGAGTACTGAACGTAGAAAATTTCCAGGAGCAATGATTTTATTATCATGGGAAATACGGGGTATTCCTTGGCGCGTGACACCAGAGGTGCATATTGGAATAATAGAGGGAGGCAGAATTATTCCGTTCTTTATAACCATATTGCTGTGGCACCATACAATAAATCTAATGAAAGCGTAGCTCTACCGAGCAAAATGTGCAACCAGAGCGTATATACAAATTTTGAAACGTTAATTCAATGCATAACTTTGGAATATTTGCTTGACATATCGAACAGCATACTGTTTTTGAAAAAGGAATGCCTCCTGTCTTACGTGATAGTATTTTTGATTATGACAAGCATTAAGAATACTAGAACTTCGATTGACCATTGAGATAAATTTGCGTTCTTTTTCCGGTAGTGTGACTGGAAATAGGTGTGACGTCTGAAATGTTCGGAGCATACTGGAATAATAAAGTGGAGTAACACTAACGAGTTGGAGTTGTTTTTTGCTTGTTTATTTCAGTAGATGATGGAAAATATATGAAATTTATAGGGCGCTGCTTAATACTAGGATTTTGCGCATTCTCTCAGCACCAACACGAATGACATTAGAAGACCCCAAAACAAGTACTGTTACTTGGAAAGAAGAAGAAAAAGGAAAGATATGTAATAATTCCCTGAAATCTGAATCTAACATTAGAAAGCGTAGTTTAATACGAATGAAATGATAGTTTTACATAAAACGCTCCATAGTGTGCACAACCTTTGTAATCGTGAAACAGAGCCCAGTCGGAGAAGAATTAAATTCTTTAAATTTATTTGTCGCTGTTTTTACGTATAAAACACAATGTAAAAGCTCCTGCTGACCGGGTTTCACAATTATTATTACTAGATCCACAGTAGATTAATAATGCTTTTTCCTGATTTTATGAATAGTTTGAGGCACAGCTCCGAAACCTAAGACCACATTTCTCTACTTAAGTATTACTAAGATCTGAATAAAAAGAACGTGATTGAAGATGAGTGTAACTTTTACCAATTTTTATGCGAATACAGAAACAGGGGTCTTTCTAAACATTATTTGGAAGTTGTAAATGGCTCATAAGCATAAGGAACATCATTCATGAGAATGTTTTAATCTACCGAGGAAGCAGTTGAGTATAAAAATAAATTAACACCATCACATAAGTTTCCAATATGAACCGTGATATACTCGTAACATGGGAATTGAGTGAGAGGTACATGTATACCCGAAATGCGTCCTTAATTTGGCGAGGAAAGATATTTTAGGTCTTATAACGAGTCCAATAGTTTTACTGCTAATCATTACTTTTCGAAAATTTTCATCTGCGTTTATACTGTTTAAAGCAACGCGTCTTAGTTAAGAGAAATTAAAATTTATTTTCTTTTCCATGATTAAGTACATGTTTATTTTACTTATTCATTAAGTACACGGACTATTACTTTCACATCTGTACAAGACCCTTCTCATCGACGTAATTGTCTTCCTGGAGTTTTTGAGTATGTTGTTTCTTTGATGAAAATCTGCTTTTTAGACAGAGATTTCAAATATGGGTTTCCAGTTTACATCGTCAAAATGTTTTTCAGAATTTGTGGTTGTATATATATGTTCATCTCGAATTCTGTATCCATTCAATAAAGATCACAGCTATTCCCTGACCATAGTTATGTTCATTACAAACCCTTCATACCTTCAAATTACCTTTTAATTCTCAAATCTACTATTTTAACTAAAAATTAATATGAGATTAGCCTTGGAACAATCAGTAATTCGCCTTAGTTGGAATAGGTCTCTCTGACACAATGGACGCTAATTTCCGCTACACCTCCGTAATTTACAATGTTATCGTTTTCTTGTTTTTTTGCCACAGAGAACTACGACAAAATAAAATTTTTAAAAAATCAAGAGTTTTCTTGAAGACTCCAAATAAGGATCTAAAAGAAATTTCGTTACTGTCCCACTCGCTGGAAAGATAAGTTCATGTGCAGACTGTACTCAAGAACGTAGACGTTTCGCTCGCTATAGAAGCAGTTTGTTGGCAAGTTATGAGCTACGTGACTTGAGAAAAAGCGAGGAGCTTTGCGCGAAGACTAGGATAACGTCGTTTCTCAGTTGCAAACGACGTAATCATCCCTGCGGAAAGGAAGAGTCAATGAAGAAGCGGAAAAGTTATTCTAAGTGCCGGTAATGATCCTGTTTCTGTAGAAATAATTGCAGATAATGACGGACATATTTCTCGGTAGCCTACAGTATTACCACCTTCACTTGTAGGAAATAGCATCAACGTCGTAATGTTTACATTCAAACTTATCTTTTTGGCAAAAAATATCTCTGTGCAAAGTACTTCCACACAGGGTTATTACGTGAAAATTTGATCCAGTGAGAGGGTGGCCTGTTAACCATCATGTTATTTAAACACACTATTAGTATTATGGCAGCCCCCATCTCAGTTTTGCAATGGATAGCGTGCCTCCAGTCCCCGAAAGAAGATCTCAGCAAATTGGAAAATTCTGGCAAGAACGAAACATCATAAAGATCCAAAAAGTTTGAACTTATCGGCAACGACCGTGTAAGCCTATTTTCTTAAACGACAAAATTATTTCAAAAAAATTGAAATGAGACTATCGAGTTTCATATGTTCACACGAGGAACGTTGTTAAGAGTAGGGTATGGTAAACTAGTCACGTTTGTAGCTCTAGACCGATTCTTGATTACAGAGGTAAACTGGAGAACCCGTAAATCGGCTCTGTGCCTTTTCCACGCAAGAAGAGAAGAGTGTTTGATACAATGATTTCAACAAGCAGAGTAAACTGTAAACGATTGTTATGCAGTCGACGATCACTTAATACCAAGGCTAGTAGAGAAAGTACTTTCTCATACTCGTTCATTCTGTCGATATCCAAAGTTGGTTGGAATGAGAGCGAGATGTAGATGCAGATGTAGAACAACGAAACGAACTACATTAACACGAGATGAATGACTTTACACAACTACGTACCAGCAGAATCTGTGAGCAATGGCGTTTTTCGTGAAACGCGACGCCAAACGTCCATTCACAACGTTCACTTGGAAACTGGTTTGATGGACCTTCAATTCTTGTCAGGTTTGAAGCCGATTACGGTTCTCCTGTCGGGAAGGATCTCTGTACGACCGCTGTTCTTAGATCTTGTCACATGTCTGTGCACTCCGTCTTCAGGCTACGAGTGGCCTACCGGGACCATCCGACCGCCGTGTCATCCCCAGTGGAGGATGCGGATAGGAGGGGCGTGGGGTCAGCACACTGCTCTCCCGGTCGTTATGATGGTATTCTTGACCAAAGCCGCTACTATTCGGTTGAGTAGCTCCTCAATTGGCATCACGAGGCCGAGTGTACCCCGAAAAATGGCAACAGCGCATGGCGGCCTGGATGGTCACCCATCCAAGTGCCGACCACGCCCGACAGCGGTTAACTTAGGTGATCTCACGGGAACCGGTGTATCCACTGCGGCAAGGCCGTTGCCCTCACATGTCTGTGAGTGGTAAAATATTCCTTGAAGACATGTTGCACAATCCGCGTTAATACATGGGCTGACAATTTGTACATTTTATCTTATATTCAGTTTCTGAAATTTGTTATTTGCAAATTTACTTGCTGTTTATTGTGGTCTCTTTATGAAGGGTGTCCCAGCAAGAATATCAATATTTAGGGATATAAAAGGAACGATCATTCGAAGCAATAAAATTATAGTAAACATGGGCCCTTCCATGCATACCTTCATCTCCGATACTGTGAAACAAACCTACTCTACTGCATACGCGTACTCTTTGCTTTCCGTTTACTAAGTGGTGATGGTATGGTCAAAACAAGAAAAAAAGTACGGTAAACAAGGGCTCTAAATTGATTACCTGAAGAGCTGTGGGTCCTTGTTCATCCTTGCTGCAGTGAGACTTTTTTCCTGCTTGAAAGGTGCTCATAGCCCTTTGAGGTATGCATTTTATAGCCCATGTTTAACAGTTTTTTTGCTTCGAATGATCATTCCTCTCATATCTCTGAATACTGACCATTCCTGCACTGATAGCCTATCGTAATTGGCTTTATCAGTCGTAGTGTGTGTACGTGAAACGTACTCCTATTTGAAATGAGCAGCTAAACGTTAAACTCTATAGAATAATTAAAGCACTGTGGAAACGTCAAACGCTGCAAGTAACATTTTTGTTAGGAGACTAAAAAAACAGTATATTTTTGTACATAACTTTTTTGTACCCAAAAAACAGAGGAGGCATTCTGACACCACAGAATTATGCTACTCACATCACCGCAAAAAATAAAGAGTGAAATTAGAAAATAAGTAGTTTATTGAGAACGTTCTAAGTGCCATACTAGGTAGCTGACTGGTTCCAAGCGCTAATAACAAAGTTTTTCTTTCAGAATTCATGTACAGATATACAGCAGTAATGTTGTAACTAACAGAACTGCAATCAACAAAAATAATTTCTCATGCTTTTAAACTGTTTACAGGAGAATAACAAAACTGAATTCAAGTAAATGTAATCTTGCAGTACTAACTTCTATTTCTTACACAACTCCGTTATCGGGCTCAGATGTCGCAGTGTTTACAGCAGAACTCTCTGAGCTGTAGAGAAAGAAATAGTAACATCGACAACAGGTCTTTCTGTTTTGCAACTGATAAACATGGCTGATATTTCAGAAGAAGCACGGCATTCCATACATCATGTTTTTTCAAGACACTAACGTTTTTCTATTCTGAGGTTTTAGAGTGAAAAATTTTAATATCTCCTTGAGATAAATGCGTTTGAGAAACCTTAATCATACTGAGTTTGGATCTTTTACAATTTTGCATGGAAAATAATGTTTCTGTAGCGTTTTTAAAATCAATGAAGTCATTCATGTGGATTGGAATTACAGGGCATCTTACAATCTTGCATAAATCTGGCTGAACAAAAGCCGCGCTTACCTTTCTTCCACCATGTACCATCCAATAGTGACTAAAATATGTTCTTCAAGATTAGGTACCAGGAAGAACATTAAGGGCATGCAACAGAGTACCGACAACATAACAGCGTCGAAAACATGTCTGGTGAAAATGTGGCACTTAGAACGTTTGACACTTCCACTCTTCAGTTATTAGACTGTGTTTGCATGCACACTTGGAAATGGAACTTGAGGCAGGTGTTACGTTGAGACGACATTACTTACGTAGTAGTCGATGGCGACGGGCCTGACGAAACCCGGCAGCGCAGACGTGACTCGCCACACAGCAAACGCCGCCAGCAGCGCCTGCACAAACAACGGCGTTACTACACACGACAAGTAGTACGAAAGTGTGAAAGCGGTGTGTGCCCGCTGGGTACGTCGTCACCTCAAATAGTAAACGATGGACTATAAAGAGCCGGCTTTAACGGGTGGAACATAAATAAATAAATAGTAAACGATGGACTATAAAGAGCCGGCTTTAACGGGTGGAACATAAATCCACTTGGGGCAAAAGCTAGTATCAACTGAACATCCATAACATGTGGGGTACCGCTGGAAAGCTGTCAACACTATACAGGGACATAAATGGCGCGACAGATACACTATGTGATCAAAAGTATCCAGACACCTAACTGAAAATGACTAATGGGCGCTTCAGTCTGGAACCGCGGGACCGCTATGATCGCAGGTTCGAATCCTGCCTCGGGAATGGATGTGTGTGATGTCCTTAGGTTAGTTAGGTTTAAGTAGTTCTAAGTTCTAGGGGACTAATGACCTCAGAAGTTAAGTCCCATAGTGCGCAGAGCCATTTGATTTTTTGAAAATGACTTACACCTTTGTGGCGCTCTCCATCGGTAATGCTGGAATTCAGAATGGTGTTGGCCCACCCTTAGCCTTGATGACAGCTTCCACTCTCGCAGGCATACGTTCAGTCAGGTGCAGGAAGTTTTCTTGCGTAATGGCAGCGCATTCTTCACGGAGTGCTGTACTGAGGAGAGGTATCGATGTCAGTCGGTGAAGCCTGGCACGAAGTCGGCATTCCAAAACATCCCTGAGGTTTTCTATAGGATTCCGCTCAGGTCTCTGTGCAGGCCAGTCCATTACAGGGATATTATTGTCGTGTAACCACCCCGCCACAGGCCGTGCATTATGAACAGGTGCTCGATCGTGTTGAAAGATGCAATCGCCATCCACGAATTTCTCTTCAACATTGGGAAGCAAGAGGGTGCTTAAAACATCACTGTAGGCCTGTGCTGTGATAGTGCCACGCAAACCAACAAGGGGAGCAAGTCCCTCCATGAAAAACACGACCACACCATAACACCACCGCCTATGAATTTTACTGTTGGCACTAGCAGATGACGTTCACCGGGCATTCGCCGTAACCACACCCTGCCATCGGATCGCCACATTGTGTACCGTGATTCGTCAATCCACACAACGTTTTTCCGTTGTTCAATCGTCCGCTCGGCCAGGAACTCCATGTTTTCGCACCTCCCGCCTAACTGTCATAGTACTTGCAGTGAATCATGATGCAGTTTGGAATTCCTGTGTGATGGTCTGGATAAATGTCTGTCTATTACATATTACAACCCTCTTCAACTGTCGACGGTCTCTGTCAGTCAACAGATGAGGTCGGCCTGTACGCTTTTGTGCTGTACGTGTCCCTTGACGTTTCCACTTCACTATCCGACCTGGCTTTCACATAGTCGTTATTTTCGAAACAAATATTCATATCTTAGGAGGAGATTTCCTTCTCTAGAAATATCATAATACGTGGGCATAAAAGTTATTCCGAAATTCTATAACAGACCGTCGTCAGGGATATAGGCCTGCAGTTTTGTGGGTTTGTTTGACGACCCTTCTTGAAAATGGGAATGAGCTGTGATTGTTTCCAATCGTTAGGTACTCTTCTCTTCTCTAGAGATCTACGGCAGACTGTTGCAAAAAGAGGAGCTAGATCTTTTGTATATTCTGTGGCGAATCGAACTGGTGTCCCGTCAGGTCCAATGGCCTTCCCGGTTGAGCCATTTCAGTTGCTTCTCCATCCCATGATCACATATTTCGATATGTGGTTTTGAGGTTTGTGAAACAGTTTTGGAAAATGCGTTTAGTATTTCGGCCTTCTCTGTGTCATAGTTCATTTCTAAGCAAATAATGAAGGACTAGCACAGGCAAAGAGGACTTTCCTGGCCAGGAGAAGTCTATAGTTATCAAACATAGGCCTTAATTTGAGGAAGAAATTTTTGAGGATGCACGCGTGGAATGCAGCATTGTGTGGTAGTGAATCATGGACAATGAAAAAATCGGAACACATGAAAATCGAAGAGGTTTGAAATCAGACGAATGTTGAAAATTAAGTGGACTGATAAACTAAGGAATGAGGAGATTCTCCAGAGAATTGGTGAGGAGAGGGATATGTAGAAACACCGTCAAGAAGAAGGGGCAAGATGACAGGATACGTGTTGTGACACTAGGGAATAATCTCCATGGTAATGGAGCTGCAAAGCGTAAAAGCTGCAGGGGATTTGAATAATTCCAACAAATATTTAAGACAGTTCTCGCTTATTGTTTCACCTTAGTTGCACACTTTTAGATTACATGTTTCGATCACTCTGGATCATCTTCAGATCTAAGTAGTTGCGTCAGCAACATATCTTCTCTACTCAGAGTGCCACTCTACACAGAGTACTACTCCACTGCAGTGCACAGGCGCTTGAGTAGACGTGTTGCTGACGCACCTACTTATATCTGAAGATAACCCAGAGTGACCGGAACATGAAATATAACTAAAAATGTGCAACTAAGACGGAACAATAAATGAGAATTCTCTTAAATATCAATACATTTTCTGAATCTCTCAAGACGATTACGTCAGCCACAGTGATCCAAGAAATAATTGAGGACTTAGAATAAAAGTACTACTCTGATATGAAGAGGTTAGCGCACGCCACATAAAACCAGAAGACTGATGACTCAAAAACTGTGGGATAGCCTAAATCTAGATGGAAAGTCGAATCTGAACCGTCATCCTCCGGAACACAAGTCCAATGTCTTACTGTGCGCTGGGGCATAGGGCGCCGAGAGAAAAGGAGGCGCAGAGAGACTTCAAGCGACACTTGTGTTGTCTGTACAATTGTTCCATAAAAAAGGAACTGTATGTAATTGGATGTCGTGGAAGGCAAGTTAGCAGCATACGGCCCGTCTGTATCGTAGAGTTTGGATCGTTGTTAAGTTCAGTTGGAGTGCGATTGTTAATGTCGATGGTCACAACTGCTCTATAGTCGTATTTCGCATCGGTTCGTGCACTAATAGACATAGGTTTGGTTGTCAGTTGTCATCACTGGGAGTACCAGCTACGTTTTTTAAGTAACCAGTCAATCACGCAACACGACGAGCGATATGATGAAGCTCGGTGACACACAAATTTTAGTATCCGACAGTTATTCGGATTTCCCACCCAGCCCGAGTACGATGTAAGGACAGTTCGATGCTTTGATTCCGCGAATGGCACGTGTCCAGAAGTTCTCGCTGCTCCTTGCCCTGTTTATGTTTTTCGATTGCGTAGCCTTACGAGGACTTTCGCTACGCTCTGGACTTTCCTTCTGACTGGCCGTGCTCTCCGACGTCATCGACCACAGGCGCTACCTGTTTGTTCAGCCACTCTCTGCGCCACCGACTGTGTTCCACCTAAGCCGAGTGGGATAGAAAACAAAACAGGAAACGACCCATTTACAGGAGAAGGCAGGACCGTCCGAGCAGTTGTAGTGGCTATTACAGTCAACGTGAACTTTTAACGCAATTTAATGAAAACACGGACGATGATGAAATATCTGGTCGTATAGTTTAAAGCGCAGCTCCCTAAGCTGCGGGAGGAGGTGGACCGGGCCCGGATCGAATCTGCGCGGTGAATTAAGGATGGTGGTCTGGTACACGGGATAGCCTGAGTGTGGTTTTTAGGCGGTTTACCACGCTCGTTTAGGAAAACGTGGACTGTTCCCCAACTTTCGTTTCAGGAAATACGATAGACAAACAGCTGATATACCATAACACACAGTATAGACTTTACACGATTCACTGACAGATGGTGCACACGACTTCTCTGATGATAATGATCATGATGATGATGATGATGATATTTGGTTTGTGGGGCGCTCAGACGCGAGGTTATCAGCACACATACGAATTCCGAATCTTTTCACTGTCCAGTCTCGTCTCACACCGACCGGGAATCGAACTCGACAACGACTTCCTTCCAATAGGCTACCTTGATAACTGTGGCTTCAGGGAGGCCAACCGGCTTCAAAGTTACATAAAAACCAAAATTTGCGATGTCCTGAAACAGCTGACTCGGTACATGACGGAGTAAACGCTGGGGAAAACAAGAAAGAAGTTGACAGTGGAAAAATGTGTGCCTAAATTGGTGGTACTGTTAGGCGTGAAAGTGATATTGGTGATGCTGAGGAGGCTTTTTTGATGGAGGCTTGTGAGGGTAAATGTAGCTTCTATCGTTTGCATACGGTTCCGGTGACAAGCAAAGTCGCGAAGAGTATCATGAAAGTTGGAAAGGTAGCTGGGGGTGTAGGTCTGTGAATCCGGCTCTGAATGCAATGTAACAAAGTCGAACTGCATCGTAAATAATCAGTCACTGGCTCCAACGTCAAGCATGCATTCTTATCCAGAGTTTTTTAAATTTTTTTTAAAGAGAACATTAAAAAATTCCCTTCCGAGTAATTCTTGGATATTGCTCCTCAGTCTGGGATGATCAGGAAGTAAAGAAAAAGAAAGGTATGATAGAAATACGTCGGAGAGGACCTACGCGGTTCGTCATGCTCTGATTTCTTCAGTGGAAGATTGTGACAGAGATGATCAACATTCTCCAGTGGGAGACGATGCAGCAAAGCGGCTTACCTTTAACATCCTTACTCTTAAAATTCTGTTCCCAAACGAGCCAAGAAATGTATTGCTTCCTCACACATACACGTTCGGTGATGGCCATGGCGGTAAAATTAGAGAATTTAAAGAAGACATGGAAGCGCTTCAATAACTATTATCCACTATATCATCAACGAACTGAATAAGGAAGGTGGTAGAATGGTACTAGCTCACTATCTCTGCCGCACACCGTACAATCGCTTGAAAGTTAGAGAAGCAGGTGGAGATTTGAAACTCTGCGCATAGTAGGAAGGTGATACCAAACTTGATAGGGCGTAGCCCTGCTACTTGTTTCCTTAAGGATTTTATTTTGATGAAATCACTGAAGGTGTAACTCCAGTCTTCCGTTTATAGTAAACAACTGCGAAATATTTGATATTGTTACAGAATCAGCGTGACTGTCTAACTTGTCGGTAGCAAACATACATCATACAGAAAAGATGCATTCGAAGATGAACAATGACACAGAGAGTCGCTAAGAGGTAGGATAGCCACACGAAATGCCCGAGGGCCCATCTGTATGCAAAGTTCTGACATCTCCGGCGCTAGGAGCAGTAAAAAACTCCCAGAGAGTACACATTATAAGATGAAAGAATCATCTATTTAGTCTTCAAGGACGCTTTTATTCCACGTCGTTACTCTCACCTATTCACATATATGGCTCAAGGAAGGGAGTCCAGTCAACATCGAGGTAATTATAGTACTGTTTCTGGTTTAACGACGCTGAAGACGCTACGGTCGCAGGTTCGAATCCTGCCTCGGGCATGGATGTGTGTGGTGTCCTTAGGTTCGTTAGGTTTAAGTAGTTCTAAGTTCTAGGGGACTGATGACCACAGATGTTAAGTCCCATAGCGCTCAGAGCCATTTGGGCCATTTGACGCTGAAGAAGGAAACTTGTGAAATTCTTCAGAAAGAAAATTACACGTAACTTTTATTGATTACTGCATTGCACTTCGAAGTGACACAGATAGTGGACGCTATTTTATAACATAGTCGCCAAGTTTCTGTGCCGGTCGGTGTGGCCGAGCGGTTCTAGGCGCTTCAGTCTGGAACCGCGCGATCGCTACGGTCGCAGGTTCGAATCATGCCTCGGGCATGGATGTGTGTGATGTCCTTAGGTTAGTTAGGCTTAAGTAGTTCTAAGTTCTAGGGGACTAATGATCTCAGATGTTAAGTCCCATAGTGCTCAGAGCCATTTGAACCATTTGAACCAAGTTTCTGCAAACAAAGGTCGAAATGTTCAACCAATCGCGGAGGCGGAAAGTACCCCTTCAGTTGTAAAGTTCTTTTTATTGTTCAGTAGTTAAAACACGACCGGTTTCCGGCTCTGACATGCCCATCATCAGGTGTTATAACTTTGTACTGCGAACCCGAGCGCCGCGGTGGACGAGTAGAGGACGCATTGTATCACCAGCGAGAGCAGACATCCCGAAACCGATCGTGTTTTACGACTCAAAAATAAAAAGAACCTTACAACCGAAGTGGTGTTTCCAACTTCTGCTAGAATGCTCAGTTGTGAGTGTTCCTCCGGAAGGATTGTTTGTTCTAACAATCGTTCATATCCTCGACGACAGAACTCAATTCCATGGCCATGCAGCCATTTGAGAACCACTGTGCGAACATACTCATTGACCGTTGGAAAATCTCTTTCGTTACATATCTTATTTCCACTTCCCGAAAATATTGCCTGAATATTGTAGCATGTGGTCGACGCCGACGGTCTTCCTTCTTGGTCAACCACGTCTGCGCTGTCTTAATCACACTGTTGACACAATGTCACTACTGCTGGACGTGACATTGCACTAATTGATACATAAAGCACTAGAATTTCACTGTAAACTCATTTGCAGTTTAGACGTTTCGCCTATAAGAATCCTACTGTACCGTGTGCTTTGGAGTACGTCTCCAGTTGCAGCGTGATTTAACTCCCACACTTCGATGTATCTGTTTGTAGCAGAACTGTGTATGCAGGCACCACCGTTCATGTATTCCCTTCTGATAATGCTCCGCTCTTGTTCTGAAATGGTCTTATCGTGGGACGACATATATAACTTACTTTCTGAAGTCACAGCGTACACGATATCGTGAAGGGAACCATCAGAGAATTAAACGGTATGCCTTTCACGATAGAACTGCGTGCGCTCCTTGCAAGTCATTAAAATAATGCTACAATAGTGACAGGAGCTTTCGTACTGATCAGTAGTCAGTGGCTGCCGTCAAGTAGAATTCAGTTTCTAACAAGACTCGTGTAACCATAGAACCGAATTATGTAGAACATGTCCAGTGTGGAAACTGTTTCCAGTTGAGAGTCAACAGAAGGGCATTGTGCAGTGCACACAGAACTAGTGTAGGTGCTACGCTGAGAGAATTTAATGATGAAGGGACTTATAATTTTTCTCATTTGTTCAATAGTCCTCAACGGGAAGCAAGCAATAACTCATATCTTATTGAAATCAACATACAACAGTGTAAGTGTAGACTCCTAGTGGGACCAAAGCATGTCAGTCGAAAAATGTAGTAGCTGTGGATAACATTTGAAGCAATTAGCATATTGTTTACTATAGAGCTCCAGAGCGAATGACAGGAAAAGAAGTCCATTGGAAATAACCATTGTCAGATTACCTCCGCGTTACGTACCTGTTAATAGCAGAGATGAAAAAACAGGTACGTCCGTGAAACACAAAACTATCGGAAAACTTAAATACCGGGCAGACGAATACATTAGTCACTCCAGGGCGCACACACAGATGAATCGTTAACCGTTTACAGAAAGGCGCAGCGATCGAATCACGTGCTCAACCGCACGCACACTGCCTCTGCGTGGCCACAAGGCAGTAGCGATCATGAGACATTTATGTTTCAAGCAAACATTCTACGTAAACACGGGTAAATGTAAGGTCGCTACAGAGTGGCCAAAAGGGACAAACATGTTTAGCCGTGACCATGGCCATACGGTGTTTGAAGCTGCTGCATTTATTGGCGTTTCGGGGCCGACTGTTCATTGTGTCTACAAGCAGTGGCCACGAAACAAGACGTCAGAATTGTGGACGGAAAAAGATTCTGACAGAGATACCAGAGACGCGTTTGACGGCTTGTGAATCAGCATCGCTTCCAAGCCCGACAGCCTGTCAGCAATGGAACACCGCGGCGGGAACAGCATGCAGTGGGCATTCGGAGTGCGTCACCTCGCAAGAGGCCACTTCTCACATAGACTCATAAAGACAACAGCAAGGTTCATCGAGCTGGAAGAACGTGTGTCTGGTTCCAGAATGAGATTTTCACTCTGCAGCGGAGTGTGCGCTGATGTGAAACTTCCTGGCAGATTAAAATTGTGTGCCGGACCGAGACTCGAACTCGAGACCTTTGCCTTTCGCGGGCAAGTGCTCTACCAACTGAGCTACCCAAGCACGACTCACGCCCCGTCCTCACAGCTTTACTTCCGCCAGTACCTCGCCTCCTACCTTCCAAACTTTACAGAAGCTCTCCTGCGAACGCAGGGGAGTGAGTCGTGCTTGGGTAGCTCAGTTGGTAGAGCACTTGCCCGCGAAAGGCAAAGGTCCCGAGTTCGAGTCTCGGTCCGGCACACAGTTTTAATCTACCAGGAAGTTTCACGTGTCTGGTTTTGTGAACAACCCCCACCCTATCACACCTTGACTGAGCTGCAAAATCAACTGACTTGAACCTCATAGAAAGACTGTAGGAGAATTTAGAAGAAACAGTAAAATGGCGAATTCAGCATCCCCGCAAGTTGGTGAAACTGCGTGATCAAATCCTCGGCTAGTGGATTAACCTGCATCTGACGTACCTGCACAGTCGTGTGGACTCACATCCTAATCGAATCTAGGCGATTAGTCCAGGGGTTTAATTACACTGTGTCTAAAGATGCTTGTAATGATTTCTCTAGGGGTTACTAATTTTTTGTCGAGTGAGATTGTATTTGAGACACGTTACTGACTATCATTAAGAACATCGTGTTGGTAGATAGCACTAGAAGTAGGAGATCGGTGACGCTCGGCTGCGGCGCGCCGCGCGCCACTGTACCGGAGCACTCACCTGCAGCGGTCCCATGGTGGAGGAGGTCCTGCGCAGCGGCGGCGCGACCGCACTTTTATATGGGCGGCCGGTGCGTGTGGCGAGCAGCGCCAAGGCGAGGGAGGGCGACGCGGTGTGTGCAACGCGGCTGCCCCCTCCAGACGCCGGAGATGGGGTCACCGCTTCCTCCGCCGGCCTAACCTCGGCTGCAGGGGCGCAGCCACCGACGGGTGCCGGCGCTCGCCGTCCGACGTCCGCCCACTTCTCTCGCCGTTTACTCCGTCACTGGAATGTAGCCACGTGGGGTGGATCATAATTGTCAAAAGAGAGGCATCGAAGAGCTGCATCTCTATCTACTACTCCGCGAAGCCGTCATCACGCGGGATATTAAAGCTTATGTGGACGTGGCGCTGCTCCAGTTCTGTGAGATCAGTTCCTGCTATTTCACACTGAGGAAAAATTGACGCACGTGAAACATGAAATAAGTTCTACGATAATTCGGTAACATGCAACAAAACGTTTAACTCAAAAGAGGTACAAATGCTCTTTACATCGCAAGCAGAACTTTGTAGACGCCGTACTGAATTTCATAGTTTCCAGTAAAAGGCCATATTTATCGGGTTTTATATTAGAAGTTATGTTCTAGAAATGTGCTGTTTGAAAACCCCTGCACATTTGGAACATCTCGAAAAAGCATCGTTATTGGCACGATTTGTTTTAATGAAATGACAGCAGACATATTATGTAAGTTTGCAGGCTTTCGTGGCCGTTGACACTGAAGTTAAAATAATCTGGGTTGTTAGGCCCCGTCATGGTTCCTCTAAAATAATCGGTTTCGACCCCTCTGCAGGGATATTTTTCAGGAACTTCCGGTGTCCACTATTGCTAGAACAATAGTGTTCTAGCAATACTGGACACCGGAAGTTCCTAAAGAAGATCCGAGCAGAGACCTCGAAACGTCGATTACTTTAAATGGCTGTAAGCACTATGGCACTTAACATCTGAGCTGGCCGGAGTGACCGTGCGATTCTAGGCGCTACAGCCTGCAACCGAGCGAACGGTACGGACGCAGGTTCGAATCCTGCCTCGGGCATGGATGTGTGTGCTGTCCTTAGGTTAGTTAGGTTCAATTAGTTCTAAGTTCTAGGCGACTGATGACCTCAGAAGTTAAGTCGCATAGTGCTCAGAGCCATTTGAACCATTTGAACTTAACATCTGAGGTCATGTGTCCCCTAGACTTAGAACTACTTAAACCTAACTAACCTAAGGATATCACACACATCCATGCCCGAGGCGGGATCCGAACCTGCGACCGTAGCAGCACGGCCGTTCCGGACTGAAGCGCCTAGAACCGCTCGGCCACAAAGGCCGGCTCGATTACTTTACAAACATCATATTGGCGGTTAGAGAATTTTCTTATTGTAAAAATTTTGCCATTCGATCGTGGCAGGCTGTTACAGATACCGATTTGAAACTGTTTCAGAGCAAAAATGTGTCGGTTTCGCAACCGAGACTTTTGTTTTGAAATTCATATTTTTGATTATTTTCGTGTTATAACTTGCCTTTTATGAATGCAAAAGCACATTGAAGTTTCTTCACAAGCACTCGGAGAAGCTACAGATTTAGAACCTTGCGTTTGAAGTCGAATACTATCTCATCCTTAAGCTGTTGCACTGGGTTCAGATCTGAACTATGGACAAGCTAGTCAATTTCAAGAATGTTAGTAACTACAGACCATAGCCTCAAAGATGCTGCTTTATATCAGGATGTACTGTCATGCCGACACAAACGATCATTGCCTCCGAACTGATCGACTACTGTACACGGTACAGAATGATTTTTGACGTACTAACAGAGAAACCCGTCGATCTTCAGGTTTTTATTTACAGCTGTGCGTCCAAGCCCGTAGCACACAGCGTCGGCCTTAATGTTCATGACATAGTATCTCCTGAGCTACATGTCGTACAATAATATAATTTTGCAGTTACATTTAGCGGCGTATGTGAATACCGTCTGCAAAATATGTATGAATGGAAGTAATAGCAACGAAGTAATAAATTTAAACTTCATGCACGATGCAGCAGTTCTTCACGCATCTCACTGTTTATGACTTCATGTCCGTTGAGCTACGTGTCGTACAGTGATATAATTTTGCATTTAAATTCGGTGCTACATGTGCATCTGTCTGCAAAACATGTCACGAATACAGCTAGTAGTACAGAAGTAACAAATTATAGCGTCTTGCCTCAAGCGGTACCTGTACTGCATGAACAGTGGGAAAGTAGTAAGCGATGCACTGTTTTCCTTTCATCATGCTGAAGGAATTGTTAGCATAAAAAAATTTGTAAAGGTGTGAAATTACATGTAAAATTTGATGTAAGTCACTAAGTGCCGTCATTCTCAAAAACTGGGTGAAAAAAATCTGAGAATTCACGCATCCTGAGCTACGCTGCTTTATCATATGCGCACCAACCTCTTTAATAGGTAGTTGGTTCTTACACCCCATAGCCATAGTTGCCTGACAGTAAGGTAGAGGTGTATTGAGTTCAGCTGAAATCGGTCCAGTGGTTTAGGAGGAGATGTTGCGCGCGCGCGCGCACACGCACACACAAACACACACACACACACACACACACACACACAGGCCGGCCGCGGTGGCTGTGCGGTTCTAGGCGCTCCAGTCCGAAGCCGCGCTGCTGGTACGGTCGCAGGTTCGAATCCTGCTTCGGGCATGGGTGTGTGTGATGTCCTTAGGTTAGTTAGGTTTAAGTAGTTCTAAGTTCTAGGGGACTGATGACCACAGCAGTTGAGTCCCATAGTGCTCGGAGCCATTTGAACCATTTGAACACACACACACACACACACACACACACACACACAAATACATACATCCTTCCGCACTGATCCATGAGCAACCCCCCCCACCCCACCCCACGTATTTTAACGGCATCTCCTGCCACTTCACTATTGACACTACACATGACGGCAGGAATTCGTCAAACCCAATCGCTTCCATCACATCATTCCAAATCACTCGTTTCCAGCCATCTACTGCACATTACATCACCTTAGGCGTCGCTGAGCACTAATCACATAATTATGTGGATTTTTAGGAGCTGGTCGACCACTGTACATTATTCGTTTTAACGCCATACGCACCGTCGTTGTGGTAGCTGGACTGTTAGTGTTGTGGAACTCACGAGTGATTTCTTCCGCCGATTTCATGCCATTTTCTACAACCACACTACTAAATACTCGACGGCCCCTGTGACTTACAGGAGGTCCGCTACGTAGTGGTTTAGCTGTCGTTGTTCCTTCATGTTTCCGCTTTACAATCACAGCTTTCAAACGGTTGAAATATCCCTGATCGATCTGCTACCCGGGTACATCCAGTGACTACTCCACACTGAGCTGTCCTGACCGATCCATTCTGCTATTATTGCTTCTCTGTTGATGACACAATACTCTCTGCCTTCTTTTATACGCGTAGGTCTGCCTCCTGTGACATCTTGCAGTCAGTTCGGCATTACGTGTGACTGTCCGGATAGTGTATATGAAGCCCGCTTGACTTCGTCAGCATACAGCCCCAAGAGAAAATAAAAAAGCCACTTCACGTAAGGAAAGGATAATTGAACTAAACAGAAATTGATTTGAATATTCAAGTAAACTTGAGCACGTTAAGTTTCCGGTTTGCTCACTGTTTCATAAGAAAGGGTGCTGCAGGATATGAGAGAGCAATTACGATTGAGGCAGTAAGAGACTGGAAATATTTGTACTAAATGATTCTATTTCCGTCATCAACTTCCTTAACAGTTATGATACAATACTGAAATGATTACTGCAGTATCCATAAGATTCTGTAAAATAGGTAAGTGTCCTAATTCATAATGAAATAGTTTCTTTGGCAGCAAGAGAAGGAAAACACAATCATTCAATAATTTCTCGGTGCACGGATTTTTTTTGTGTCATCTATGATACGACACAAGGTATTAGTAAAATTGATCAGCTGTATCATTCGGCCAAATTATCAGGTGACAAAAGCCGTAATAATTGCGCCTTGTATCTTTCAACTAAAACAGGTAGCCGATTGAAACGCACACACTGGTTATCTCGACGGTGCACTAGCCGTGCCGGCAATTTTAAGACCTCACTGTCACTGCTCAGTTTAAACGCCAAATATAGCTCGAAAGCAAATTATAGGTTAATAACTTTAAAGCTTATCCCTTAAACAATAAATAAGTTAATATTTATACATAAAAAATCTTAATCGCAAGGATTTATTCGTCAGTAGAATTATCTTATTTTACGAGTAAGCCCTAGGTTAATATTAAAATGGTTCAAATGGCTCTGAGCACTATGGGACTCAACTGCTGAGGTCATTAGTCCCCTAGAACTTAGAACTAGTTAAACCTAACTAACCTAAGGACATCACAAACATCCATGCCCGAGGCAGGATTCGAACCTGCGACCGTAGCGGTCTTGCGGTTCCAGACTGCAGCGTCTTTAGCCGCACGGCCACTTCGGCCGGCGGTTAATATTAGTGATTTTAACTATTGCTAATGCACTTCAGACACAGAAGACGTCGAAAACAACTACTGTAAATGCTAGGTATCACTAGTGTCAACCCTGCGACAGCAACTCCATAAGCTAGTGGCTCCCCCACTTTTCCACAAGGCTCACTCGCTCTTGCAATCGTTGGAGGTGACAAGACTACGCACGATGCACGTACAGCGCTTTAAAGTCTCATCGTAGGTCTTCGCCACTATCGAGCAGGTCGCCTGGGAAGGTGTTACCAAGAGGGTGTTAGCAAGAGATAGCAGACTGGCTTATGTTGAGGACTAGATGAATAGAATGCGTGGCTAATGAAATGATACTGAACTGACTGGGGAAAAAAGATATTTTTCGCACGGCTAAAAGAAGGTATATTTTACAGGACACATAACGAGGGATCAAGGAATCATCGAACTGGTGGTGAACGGAAATATGGCGGTAAATTTTATAAAAATGTCTGCTGGACGGCATGCTGCTGCATGGTTTGGAACCGCAGTAGTCTACTATTCCAGCTCACTGATATGGCGGTTACCGAAAGCATCAAACTCTCCTCTTATTGCAAGCTTAATTCACCTTGGCGTCGCGTATAGAGTGATTAAAATTAAGGACAGGAGGTGACAGCACAACCCCACTTAACTGAGAATGGACTACAGACTCATTTATATAGCATACAGAGATCCGTGAGTACATTTCCCAGGAGGCTGACATGAGTGGCAAAAATGGTATTATTAAAGATAACCGACAGTTAAGAGGCCGGTGGACAACACTAGGTCAATAAGAATAAGACCACACATGAATGAATCATGGAATAATGCGAATGTGGAAACTGAATGTCAAAAATTAGTGGCAAGCAAGAGACATTGCGTTTAGTGATGGCTGTCGGTAGTCCAGAAGTGATCGTAATTTCGATGCAGTAATTGGCATGACTTGCGACCAACGAGATTGTAAGCCATTTTATTCGACAAAAACCAGTAGCTTCCCCAAAACGTCTGAGGTCTTAGGCACTCAAGTAATGCACTACAGCATGGCACCTAAGTTGTAGGTGCATGTGGCGTGTAAGATGTTTGTACTAAGCGCGAAAATCCCGCGTTGTCTTTAGACCATCCCTGTAGATCATCCGCTGAACTTGTAGTGAGCTCCAGCGTTGGGTACTATTTAAAACTTCTGCACGTAAAGGATCGTCTAGAAAGGAACTATATTTTACAGCCCTCCTAAATGAGTCTTTTGGGAAGATTGTGGGGAGCGATTAGGTTGCTAGATACAGACATCCTCTAGTTGCCAAGCTGATTTTCTGACATACCTACGCGAGAGACATCGTTCCCATAATGAATTTACAAGGTGACAGTTACTGAGTTATATGAAATAAAATCGTCATAACTTCTGAACCATTTACATGAGGAAGTTTAAACTGCAGGGTTGGCGGCAGGGCATGATGGGTATTAATATGCGCATAAGCACGCGTCTTGCTGTCGGTAAATTTCATTTGGAGGCGTTCTTCAATAAGCAAAATTATCGCATTTGTGAAACTGAGAATCCGCATTTCGCGATCGATAAGTCTCTTAACCTTTAATGGGTGACTGTGTGGCATGCAGTGTCCAGTCGCTGTGATATTTTTTGATGGCACGGTGACTACCGAGCGATGCTTGAAGGTTTCCGAAGATGATTTGATCCCCATTATCCAAAGTGACCTTGATTTCGACAAGATCTGGTTCATACAAGACGGAGATCGACCCCATCGAAGTAGGAGGTTGATGTTCTGGAGGAACACTTTGGGGACCGCATTCTGGCTGTGGGGTACCCAGAGGCCACTGACACGTCTTCGATTGGCCGCCATATTCTCCGTATCTGAACACATACGACTCCTTTTTGGGGGTTTGTATTAAAGATAAGGTGTACAACAATAACCTCAGAACCATTGCTGCTTGAAAACAGCCATTAAGGAGGTCATCGACAGCATCGATGTTCCGACACTTGAGCGGGTCATGCAGAATTTCGCTATTCGTCTACGCCACATCATCCCAATGATTGCAGACATATCGAACATGTCACAAGCTAAATCTGGTTATGTGTAGTGACGTTCACACGCTGAGTAAAGAGTGTGCACGCCGTAGTTTGTAACTAATCTACGGCTGGTCAAAAAGTCAGTATAAATTTGAAAACTGTATAAATCACGGAATAATGTATATAGAGAGGTACAAATTGACACATGCTTGGAATGATATGGGGTTTTACTAGAAAAAAAAAGTTCAATAAATGTCCGACAGATAGCGCTTCATCTGATCAGAATAGCAATAATTAGCATAACAAAGTAAGACAAGCAAAGATGATGTTCTTTACAGGAAATGCTCAATATGTACACCATCATTCGTCAACAATAGCTGTAGTCGAGGAACAATGTTGTGAACAGCACTGTAAAGTATGTCCGTAGTTATGGTGAGGCATTGGCATCGGATGTTGTCTTTCAGCATCCCTAGAGATGTCGGTCGATCACGATACACTTGAGACTTAGGTAACCCCAAAGCCGATAATCCCACGGTGTGAGGTCTGGGGACCTGGGAGCCCAAGCATGACGAAAGTGGCGGCTGAGCACACGATCATCACCAAACGACGCGCGCAAGAGATCTTTCACGCGTCTAGCAATATGGGGTGGAGCGCCATCCTGCATAAACATCGTACGTTCCAGCAGGTGTTTATCTTCCACGCTGGTGATGATGCGATTCTGTAACATATCGGCGTACCTCTCACCCGTCACGGTAGCAGTTTTGCTGTCCAGCGCCAACTGTCGGACATTTTGTGAACTTTGTTTTCTTTTTCGGTTCTAATAAAACCCCAGGTCATTCCAAGCATGTGTGTCAATTTTTACCTCTCTATCTACATTATTCCGTGGTTTATTAAGTTTTCAAATTTATACTGACTTTTTGATCACCCTGTACTTTTATTTTCATATATTTCAATAATTGTCAACCTGTACTTTCAACGGGCAATATCATCTTAGTAAAAATTGCCACCTTTTCTATAGCCGACAACTGTACTGATATTTAAAACAATCTTAACATACCGTTTATTTTTCAGTCCTAATTGCACATTTTATTCGATCTCCCTGCTTCATCTTCAGAGCTACGTAGTATTCTGTAGTGTATTGCCGATACACGCATGTGGAACTGCTAATCGTTATCGTGTTTCAGTTTTCGGCAAGATGAAGCTTCCCGTTAAAGGGAACCCCTTTGCAGAATCTTGAGCAGTGCCTCTCGCGTAGAAATGGCAGTGAAGTGGCTTAATACTTACAAGACGTTAACGCCTGATAGTCTAATCAGTCTCCGCAACCATTGCAAAAGGCTCAGTTAGGATTGCTGTAAAATGTAGTCCCCTTCTAGACGATCAACTGTTTTCTGCAAGTGCGGAGGTTTTAAAAAGCATCCAACTCTACTGCACATTATAAGTGTGGTGGATGATCCACAGGCAACACGAATTTTGTACGATTAGTACTGTCGTCTTACATTCGGCATGGACCCACAGCTTTACTTTAGCTGAATGCCTAAAGTTCAAAAGTTTTGGGGAAGCTGTCGGTTTTGTAGAGTAAAACGGCATACAGTCTCGTAGTACGCAAGCCACGATCATTGCTAAGTCGAAATTACGAGAGCAACTCGCAGTTAGGTTACCTTCCGGACCAATGACGTTCATCACTAAACATAATTCCTCTAACTTGCTATCAGATTTGAGGGCTCAGTTTCCACATTCTCATTATTCTACGATTCACTGTATGTTGTCTTTTTCTTATTTACCGAGTGTTGTCTGCCGGCCTCTTAACCGTCAGTTATCTTTAATAACACCACTTCTACCACTCATTTCAGTGTTTTCTGAACAGTTAGATACGTGAGCCTGCTGGAATGAACTGATGGGTCGCTGTGAGAAATACACAGTCCTGTCACATCAATGTTACCACCGCCTATGTTCGACGTCAACGTGGCAATAACCGTTCACAGGCGACAGTTGGCAGCACTATCAGTGGAGGGTATATGAATCGTGTCGTGTGGGGGCGGGGGAGGGGGGGGAGTCGGGAGAGGGACGCGGGAAACAGTGTAGGCGTTGTCGTAATGCAGAAACGGAGCGACTTATATAACGTCCAAAAGGGCGTTATCATTGCCTTTAGGCTCATGGGTGGAAGCATTTCCGAAACGCAAAGCTGCGCTTCCCAGAATCGGTAGTGCATCAGGGGCCATAGAGGACAGGAGTGGAGGACGGCTGTGGATATGCGAACGGCCGAACGGAGGTCAAGTTCTTGAGCAGCTGGTGCCTATTCGATGTACCCATGCTGACTGCTGTTCATCGGGGACAATTGCCGGGATTTGTAAACCAATGTCGCAACTGGATGTCCACTGAGTGGCGCCACGTATCCTTTTCGTATGAATCCATGGCCCATTGGACATGGACTTTGGCATATACGGTGTGAATTGCCTAAAAGCAAACACCCTGCAACAATAGTCTGAATGGTCCAGACCGGAGGGAATTCCCTCTGTGATCTCGTCATTCTGAAAGGCATAGTGGATCAACACAAGTATGCACCTATAATTGGGGACCATGTCTGTAGGTGTGGATGAGTGGTTCTAGGCGCTTCAGTCTGGAACCGCGCGACCGCTACGGTCGTAGGTTCGAATACTGCCTCGGGCATGGATGTGTGTGATGTCCTTAGGTTGGTTAGGTTTAAGTAGTTCTAAGTTATAGGGGACTGATGACCTCAGATGTTAAGTCCCACAGTGCTTAGAGCCATTTGAATAATTTTTTTCCACTCCCATTTAAGTGGAGCTGTCCTTAATTTTAATCACACTTGGCCACCACTGCTGTGATCAAGCGTGGATGCTAAGCCGAATGAAGCCTGCAGTAAGCGATGTTTTTGGTTCTTTCGGCAACGGTCAGATCAGTAAACTCGAGTAGTCAACTACTCCGGTTTCAAGCGACGCTGGTCAGCAACCATTTTTACAATTGTTTACTCCCGTATTTCCATTCATCATCAGTTCGACGATTCCTTGAACCATCAGCAGAAGGGCTATGAATGGTCCCCTCTTTTAGTCAAGTTGTACCAGACATACCTTTTCTCTCCCAATCAATTCAGTATCACTTCATTAGTTATCCCTTCTAGCCATCTAACAGTCAACAATAAATCGCAATTTTTCGCGTATCTCAGTATTTGACGTCTGTCTTGAACTAGGTGCCGTACAATGATGTACTTTTTCTCGTACATTCAGTGAAGTAAGTGAATACTGTCTGAAAAATGAATCACGAATGCGGGTAGCAGTAAAGAAGTAATAAATTAAAACGTCATGCTTCATGCTGCACATTTATTGCATGAACAGCGAAAATGTAGTAAGCGACAAACTTTTACTCTTTCATCATTTTGTGCTGGTCGTCAGCCAGAAAAAGTTTCGTAAAGGTTTGAAATTGAGTGTAAAGTTTGTTGCAAGTCTCTTTGTTCTCTCGTTCTCAAATACTGGGTAATTAAACTATGGGTAATTCCACGTCATGGGCTATACTGCTTCCTCACCCCCACCCCCACCCCTTCGATAGGTGGGCGGTTCTCACCTCGAAAGTGATTCCTTCCAGACAGTATACGATACGTTAAGCAAGTTTGGTTGGAATCGGTCCAGTGGTTTAATAGGAGATGTGCAACTTACATACAAACATGCGTACATCCATTTCTATAATTTGCATAAGTGCAATATTCAGATTAATTTTCTATCTTTGTCTTACGTTAACGTATGCCCTGGCTTCCACGTCCTTGAAGTTTGTTTATTTTGATGAGATCCACGAAAACGATGAACGAATGTACGAATGAAAAACAATGTGTAGGGCCCGTAACTTTGTGTCACAGTAAGTATGGTGCAGGCCTTCTTGCCTGTTGCACCCACCGCTTCGTTGCCCCGAACTTCGATGTTTCCTTGTACCAAGCAGAATGAAACTTACTTCCCCGGCTTATGTACACAAAGGTCTTGGCTGCTTTCTCTGCTATGTACACGCAGTGGTTGGCGTAAATAAACGCCAACTTTGTTATTGGAGCGAAGGTCTCTAAGGACGTAAGAAATTCCATAGATAGAAAATGTCTCATCTACTCCAGTGTTCTCAGTGCCGTGTGTATCTTATCGTGATTGACAATTCGTCTGGTAAACGAATCAGGAAGCGATAATCAGGCGCCGGCCGGAGTGGCTGAGCGGTTCTAAGCGCTTCAGTCTGGAACCGCGCGACCGCTACGGTCGCAGGTTCGAATCCTGCCTCGGGCATGGATGTGTCAGGTTTAAGTAGTTCCAAGTTCAAGGGGACTTAGGTTAGTTAGGTTTCAGCAGTTCTAAGCTCTAGGTGACTGATGACCTCAGGTGTTAAGTCCCATAGTGCTCAGAGCCATCATCTGATAATCAGGGAAATCTACAGAGCATCCATGGTAGTACCTCGTTAGTGCGTGTAAGAACTCCCCACTTGGACAAAGACTGAGGTGTATTCCACATCGAAGTCCACTAGTTCTACGTTCAAGCCAGTTCCATAGGGTGGTTATAATTAAACTGGTTATAATTAAACTTTTGGCCAACGGCCTTGCCGCAGGGGTAACACCAGTTCCAGTCAGATCAACGAAGTTAGGCGCTGTCGGGCTGGGCTTGCACTTGGATGGGTGACCATCCGGTCTGCCGAGCGCTGTTGGCAAGTGGGGTGCACTCAGCCCTTGTGAGGCAAACTGAGGAGCTACTTGATAGAGAAGTAGCGGCTCCGGTCTCGGAAACAGACATACGGCTGGTAGAACGGTGTGCTGACCACATGCGCCTCCATATCCGCATCCAGTGACGCCTATGATCTGAGGATGACACGGCGGTCGGTCAGTGCCGTTGGGCCTTCATGGCCTTTTCGGGAGGAGTTTTTTTAAATTAAACTTTCGCTTCTTGAGAGGAACTGCATGCCTTTTAAATGATTTTTAAACGAATGTGGGTAGATTTTTAAAGTTTTGTGAATTGTCCAAAATGTTTCCTCTGATTCTAGGGAGAAAGTCTTAATGTGTTAGCAGGATGACTGGCTTACCAATGTTTCTTTGGAAGTGGTCAGCCAGTCACATTTCTCTGTGACGTTGTTTAAGCTCCTCTGTCGTTTTACTTGTGCTTTAATCCCTCCGTTTGTCCGTTGTCTTCAATCGTGAGAGAGAGAGTGGTTGTGTGGCTGAACACGAATAAGGTTGAAGTGCGTGAGTGAGTGTCGTTTTGTGAGCGAGTAATAGTAACAGGACAATGAAACTTCTTGGAAACATTTGTAAGGACATACAGAAGAGGAATAACGAATAAACCACTGAAGGGAACACATTTTAATTTCCACATGAAAGGGTAACATTAGTTAGTTGAATACGTTCCTTACGTTCCAGGTTACAAAAACTGCTAAATATGACAACAATCTCCATCCACGACAGACTGGAACTGCGCTAGAGCTTGCTCTACTCTTGCTCGAAACATCTCAGATGGGATGTTTTCTACCTCCCTTGCTATGCTCACATCCAGCCTCTAACGTGTTAGTGTCCCACTGACAAACACTGTCCCTCAGGTAACACACTGCCAGACTCACACGTGTTCAAATCTGGTGATCTTGGTGACCACGCAGTTTGGAACGATAGGCCTCGCAGGCATTAGCTGGGCTACATACCGGGGAAAACATCAGACAACGCCCGAAGGCCAATGTTTTGAATACGTGGAAGTTGTGGGGCGTACGGACAGGCACTGCTTCTCTAATAAAAGCCTTTGTTTAACCTTTAAAATTTTACAGCTTTGTTCACTTAATTTCAAAATAGGAAGTGAACATTCGTTATCATGAACAACAAGATCCTCAATATAGTTTGTTAATGAAAGTTCCTGAAGTATTTTAACAGATTAAAGAACAGCACTCAGAATCAATTTACAACGCTTAAAACTCAGAATACCTGTTTAAGCAACGGAAAAAATACAAATTGCATAATGCAAGGTTAAATAAAAGATTCTAATGCCACATGACAATACCAAAATTTTCGTAGATATGGTTCAAACGGGTCTGAGAACTATGGGACTTAACATCTGAGGTCATCAGTCCCCTTGAACTTAGAACTACTTAAACCTAACTAACCTAAGGACATCACACACATCCATGTCTGAGGCAGGATTCGAGGTTCAAATGGCTCTGAGCACTATGGGACTTAACATCTTAGGTCATCAGTCCCCTAGAACCTAAAACTAACCTAAGCACATCACACACATCCATGCCCGAGGCAGGATTCGAACCTGCGACCTTAGCGTTGGCGCGGTTCCAGACTGAAGCGCCTAAAACCGCTCGGCCACACTGGCCGACCTCGTAGATATCACCTGTGATCTCTAAAGGCAATAAAATATTGATCACAAAACTTTTTATGAAAACAACTTAAATGCAATGTAATCTGATTACTATCAACGCACACTCAAACCCGGTAGCCTCTACGATGCGTACCGTATCACAAAATATTTTCCTTCCTTTTAAACACTTTACACCATAATCATCCTTACATGTGATGCATACTACCGCAAACGAATTATGAGAAATAATTAAGCATAAATGTTATAATTAACCAGGTATGTAAAACTTTTCCTTTCATAATCAAAAAACACCAATCAACTCATAAGCTCAGTTTACATCCATTAAAAAAATATGCAATATGTATCTTGAATTCGTCGTGGTCATGCGCTGTTGTGCACCGTGCTGTCCTTCAGGATCATATGCGGCACGTGAAAGATTTTACGCGATGTACAAAACGTTAACAGAGTGCAACCAATTTACATAACTTGCATACTGGGATTATACGTCGATGTGGATGCGGCTTGCAACTCTTAAAATGGGCGAGGGAGTAGATGTGGTACTACTAAACACATCGACTATACCGCACCGCACCAAACAGCAGTAAGGTGGGAGAGACAACAAACAAATCAGCAACTGTTGCAAGGCAACCTCAGCAAGGCAGTAACAAAATATTTGGGACTTATACTCTTGGGAGGGCCACAGCAAACCACAGAATGACGTCCCAAGCTAAATTATGAAAATACTATTGGCGATTTCGCCACGACAAGTAGAACTGTAAAATACCATAAGAAATGAACTTTAATTAACACAATTCACAAGCGTCACTGAAAAGCTTCACAGTCAATCTTTCCCTTACTACAAACACTTAACAGTACCTCCAAACTTCACTCGTTGACACTACCAGAGTGTCAATTACTCGTTATAGCTGCAGATAACGAGTTTAATACACTGGGGGCCGAATTAGGTTTCTTAATAAGACAAGCAATGATTCGGTCCTTCATTTCAATCCACCTTCGATCCAAACCAGTCATTTACCTTAAAGTAGTAAAATAAATTACAATGCCGATATCAACACTCTCCTCTCAAGCAGTGCTCTAACTGGAAACTGCAGTACCAAAGCAAAGTTTACACCACTCACAAGTCTGATATATGCGCCACCAACGTGCACCTTTTTAAAATTCTTGTGTTCACGTCATACACTAAACTTGTCGTAATTCTTCGTCGGGATCCGAGGCCAGAACCAGGAAATCACTTCTCAGCCGTTGAGTGACCACACGATGATCGCCATCGGGACAACACCGGCCCTCCACACGGGGATCTTCGAGCCCACGGTATTCCGTCCCCAACCGACTGCTTCCGCGGGGCCCACCGACCAAGCGGCCTTGCCCTCCGACACCGGCGGCGTCGCTCCTCACGCACATTCCAATGCTAACTCCGAGCCACCCCTCCGCCTCGCGGCGAGAGGGAAGCCAACTCGCCAAAGATATGCGGCGACCAGAGACTTCAATCCGATCTCGATACTGACATCGTGGCGAGTACTGAGAAGGCGGGCGATTTCAAAAATTAAAAAAAATTTAAATGGAGATCCGCACCGGCTCAGTCCAAAAGTGTTACGGAGTAACCAACAGACTTCATTAGTATTGTGATGTGGAACGCCATCGTGCATCAAAACAGCTAAAGCACCTCTCTTCCGTAAAGCTGGCATCACGCTGACCGTCCTTTGTGATTGCATTCCGAGTTCCTCCCTACGTCGCCTTACTACTACCGGCCCTTATGGCAAGACGTGACACTAATACTGCTAACAACGCAAATCCTGCAGTGCTATAAAGTTTGGTACACATATCGTAAATAGTTTTACGTCTACATCGGCTCAAGTAGCGGAAGTATAATTATAACCAACCGGCATATTACATCACGACATAACACTGACTTGCAGAAGTCGTAGGTCATATTTGCACTCATATGAAAACTCTAAAATTCAGGAATAAAATACGCATTCCCAATAGTTTTATTTGTTGAGCTGAGGGAAGAGGCACAACATTTAAAAGCAGAAGGAAAGGGTCGTCGTTCCATCGGTGGTTGCCCTGAATGACTTCATGCTGTTACTGAGGTGGTTTCAACATAGCCACGACTGATTACTCATCGCCACCCTTCTCGAAATATATTATTGATTGTTACAATGTCTGTATTTATAAATTGTGTCTTCACATAGCAATGTCTTTCAAACAACCACGCATCTGACGGTTACAGCTGTGGTTAATATTTCCAGCTGTTTGTGAGAGATTTTTTTTTTTAATGTGAAGATACAGACACTGAACACAGACGTTGTAACCATCATCGATATACCCATGGCTCAACAGGCTGAAACGACGATCAAATATTTTTGTCTTCCTGTGCGGGAATCACGAAATGTGGGAGCATAAGCGTTGTGGACTCTGTGACATGGAACTTTGGGTCGATCCGGGAAATGTGCTAAGATAGCCGAAGTGGTTAAGGGGCCATTTGCGATAAATGGGAAATCCGGCATCGATTCTTGTACTGGTACAAATTTACATGTTTCGTAAACAGCTAAAGTCAATCCAGATTTGCCAAACGCGACTCAATTTCGTAATACTTCTCAAAATGTGTGCGATCCTTTCTAGTATTCGCTCTTTCATTACTTTGAACGACGCAGCACTTTACACTCTAATCTTCTGTAACGGTTGGATGGTAATAGCACAATGACAAATCCGTTCCATCCAACACAGTTTTTGATGTCAGAGTAGTAGATTGATATCAAAACTATTTCTATATAAATCTGTAGGATTTCGTTGCCGTTGCCATTGAAAACAACTAAGTCGATAAGCCTCTACAAACTTCTCGAATGCTCGATATTTCGAAGCCTCTGAATATCTCAGCAGAAGAATCGAAACATCGAGCATTGGAGAAGGTGGGAGAGGAATATGATACGGCCTATTGACTTAGAAGAATTTAGCATTGTAAGGACTAAAGATATGCACTCAGCTACCGGCATATCGGAAACGCTGACAGCTACTTGTTTCAGTACAGGCGAACGCCTGTCGCAGAATGAAGCCACAGGTGAGTCTCTGGCCGGGTGCACGTGCTTAAGTCTCTGAGGAAAAGCTGTCTAAGGCTGTGTTTACAGTGACTCCGATATCTGAGGAATCCGCCGACGACCGACATCGGCCGGAGACGGCTGATCTTTTCAAATCAGTACGCCACTACGTGTGCGGGGTCACTATGGCCGCTCTTATCCCCAGAACGTACATACTTTGGACGACCATCGGTGAAATTGAAATCAGTATGTCTTCTTCGGTCAGATCGACCGCCGTTCTCGCAAACGAAATATGGAGCATGATAAATTGAAAAGTTCAGTTTGTGGCATCCGGAGGATAAAAATTTCATAATCGGGATATAGTTCGAAATCTATGGACTTAAATCGCAGGTTTATTTGAAACCTCAAATAGGCAAAATCTTTATTGTAAATTTTAGGAATAGATTATCACCTCAAAAATTAATTTCTTTAAGTGACTAGGGTGGCGTATCATATATGCTTAATGCTACCGTAGTGGATCTTTTTTGTGGTAGATTGTCATTAGTTGTCTACAAATTATTATTATTAACGACATAGGAGGCAATCCGAATAGCCGTCTTAGATTTTTTTGCAGATGTTGCTGTCATTTACCGCCTTGTAAACTCAGCAGATTTAGATGAGATATCTGTGTGGTGCGAAAAGTGGCAATTGGCCCTGAATAAAGAAAAGTGTGAAGTTATTCACGTGAGTACTAAAAGAAATCCGCTGAATTTAGATTACGCGATAAGTCACACAAATGTGAAGACTGTAAATTCAACTAAATACTTAGGGTTTACAATTAGAAATAACCTAAATTGGAACGGTCACATAGATAATGTTGTGGGTAGAGCAAACCAAAGACTGCGATTCATTGGGAGAACACTTAGAATGTGCAACAGATATACTAAAGAGAATGCTTACACTACAATTGTCAGCCCTATTCTGGAGTATTGCTGTGTGGTGTGGGATTCCTATCAAGTGGGACTGACGGATGACATTGAAAAACTTCAAAGAAGGGCGGCTAGTTTTGTATTATTGCGAAGTAGGGAAGATAGTGCCACAGACATGATACATGAATTGGAGTGGCAATCATTAAAACAAAGGTGTTTTTCGTTGCGACGGGATCTTCTCATGAAATTTCAATCACCAGTTTTCTCCTCCGATTGCGAAAACATTCTGTTGGCACCCACCAGTGATCGTCAAGATAAAATAAGAGAAATCAGGGCTCGCACAGAAAAATTTAATGCTCGTTTTTCCGGCTCGCCGTTCGAGAGTGGAACGGTAGAGAGACAGTTTGAAGGTGGTCCATTGAATCCTCTGCCAGGCACTTAATTGTGCATAGCAGAGTAATCACGTAGATTTAGATTGCTTACTGGCATTTTATGCCAGTAGGGTAGTGATTCTGTTAATATGAAGTGGTTTGCAAATGTGGTGTACTGTATGTATTTCGACTATATGAGTCATTGAAGGTCAATTGAATTATTTCTGCACTGCTTTAAATAAACACAGGACAACAGAGTGTTTGTAAGTTGCTTTTCAAGTTCACGACGAATTATCTCGAGTATGTAACAAAGTTTCTCCCGTCATCTCATAATTCGTAAAACTAGTCTGGTTATTCGGTAACTGTGGCCATAGTGTATAGTACTCGCCACGTTCTTTACAAGATAGGAAAGATCATTCACATGCAATCGGCGTCTCTTTAAGAGCAGAAACCGCTATGTAGCACTCGTATCAAAGTACAGAAGCGATGTTTTGTCCACTGCACCCCAAGAGGTTAAAGTCTAAGCTACTTCATACATAGAATAAATTCTAACCAAACCTCCTTGACCCTGCCAAAAGCTGACGAAGGAGATGGGACGCGCTATGACGACGCTGTCAGCCGACTTTGTCGGGCGCCCTCTGGCGACGGTGTCTGACGACGGTTGTCGGTGCCAATGTGAACGCAGCCAAACTCTCGGACTATAATGCGGCCGGCTCGCTTGGCTGCGGGGACGGCAAACGCAGAAGCCGGCCGAGCTTCGTCAAACGATTTTAAGAAAATTACTCGGTAAAAAAAAAAAATAAAAAAAGAAAGAAAAAGATTATCGCACATCTCATAGCGTTATTCTTCAGCTTCATAATGAACTGTTTTTCATTTCGTTAACCGTTATAATTATCGTGATATTTGAAAGTTTAGCAAGCTACTGCAAGAAAATCAAATAGTTTGCGATGAAAAATAGAGGTCACTATGAATCTGCGTTTGCTGCACGTTAGGTCATATGTAACTGCGTATCAAATGTAGTTAATATATTGGAGTATTGTTTAAACATGGGATGGAGTCTGTAACTCACTCCATTCTCGAGTAAATGGATCATATATGGCGCTTGCCGTTTCGCTCGCATTCCTGGACAACAAAGCGGAAATAAAATACTCATATCACCCGTGTATCTCATAAACGTTTTGAGATATCGAAAAAGAGCTTTTGGCAAATGACAGTACGCGGAGAGTAGGTTGCCATATGGTACTGTCTTTAACTTCCTTATCTAGCGCGATATACAAGTAATTACAGATTTTTTCAGTGGAATAAGTTATTTTTTAACGGACAGCTGGTGAAACGAGAATTGATGGAAATTGGAAATTTGTGGTAATTTCCTTTGGGGCCAAACTGCTGAGGTCATTGGTCCCTAGGCTTACACACTACTTAATCTAGCTTAAATTAAGTTACGCTAAAGACAACACACACACCCATGCCCGAGGGATGACTCGAACCTCCCACGGGGGAGCCACGCGAACCGTGGCAAGGCGCCCAAGACCGCACGGCTACCTCGCGTGGCGAGAATTGTTACAGGCTCCTAGGAACCAGAAGTAGTTTTCGAAACATGGTTCTGACATTCACAATAGAATTCGTAACCACTCTAAAAATTGAGTCAACTACCAAGGTTTCGTGGAATTACCTCCAGCCACAAGATTTGAGTACCTGCCGAAGATGATTTTCTAAATATTGTACCTAATTTATACAAGATACAGAACTTCCCAAATGCAATCGGTGTTGTTGACAGGGAACACTTTCGTCTGAAATTTTCACAAAATGCTGGTACAATGTTTATAACTATAAAACATTTTAAATATTTTTGGAAGATAGCTGCCAACAGCCGCTAAGTAATGTATAAAATGCATATTTGAACCATCAGCTATTTTTATTTTAAATACAAATTCTACCGGTTTCGGTCTTGGACCATCTTCACGGATGATAGGTTCTAATCGTTTAAGCCGCAATTTTGCGTTAGTCATTACTTAAAATGTGTAGTGATTTTCATGAATATAAATATATAGCATAGGGCTTTGAAAGCAAACATCCAAATACAAATTGTATACATAGCAGTATGGTGGCTTAAACCATTTTACTCTTCATCCCTGAAGATGGTCCAAGACCGAAAGCGGTAGAATTTGAGATTTAAATAAAAACAGCTGATGGTTAAAATATGCATTTTATACATAAAAAGTTTTCATTCAGTCACCATACAACCACTTTCAGAACATCAGAAGAAATTCAATATAGTCAACGTCCAGTGGTATGGGAAGGAAAGGGAAGGTAGCAGATTTCACTCTTTTAGCGTATTTTTCTTGATGCAAGAATAAGAGCTTAATACGTGTATATTGCCAGATACTCCACTACGAAAGACGTCCGGTGTATTGCCTTTTGTGTTCATTGGAAATGAGGCAAGTCCATTATTGATACATTTATCAACTCCTACAGTCGATGGGTTTTAGATCCAGGGAAAGAATATGTCGATAAACGCTTTTCCAGACCACAATGGTTAATTGAATGTGCTTTAGGAATAATGAGCCGATATAAGCTTCAACAGAATTTTCTGACAATATTTTGAAAAATATGTGTTCCTCACAACACTGTAATTGACCTAAAAGTATTCCTGAGTGTCGATAAGAAAATACTATAGAAATCGACTATTCTTTACAAGGCAATTATTAGACAAGACAAAATTTTAACAGAGCTATAAATGAAGCTGTGGAAATGAGACGGTTTTGTAAACTTTTTTCACATAATTTCACATAAAATTTTTTTGTCAGATATGCTACTTCGACTTTATTATTACCTACCGTTTTAAGACAGTAAAAGAAATAAGAGACTAAGAAAATGTATTCCGTACTTTACGTATATAATGCTGCTGCCATCTTGTCAGATAACTTGTCCAAAATCAACCATTTGTGGTGATACCTGTTGTGGTGGTTCCATAAAGGACACCGAGTAAAAGCAACCGCTATCAACGCTTCTACTGATGCTACAGTCTCAACAGTACTGCTAAAGAAACACAAGTGCCGGCAACAGCACTGACTTCGCTACCCTCAACAACAGCCTAATGCTGTTGGCATCGCCTGAACACAGCCATAGTAGCTGGCGTAGAGAAACAACTGAAAGATATGAAAGCAAATAAATCACCAGGTACTGATGGAATCCCTGATGCTCCTCTAGAGCACTGGCCCGTTACCGAGCTTGCACTTATGTCGAATCTCTCGCCCACCACCAAGACCCGAACGGCTGGAAAAAGCCGCAGGTGACTTCAGTATATCAGAAGGATAAAAGGACGGACCCGCAACATTACAGACCAATACCCCTAACTTCTGTTTACTGCAGAATTCTTGAAAGTATGCTCAGTTCGAATACGATAAACTTTATTGGGACAGAGAAGCTTATGTCCACGAATCAGTATGGTTTTAGAAAACATTGTCGTGCGAAACTCAGCTTGCCCTTTTCTCACATGATATATCGAGAACTGTGGATGAAGGACAACAAGCAGATTTAACATTTCTAGATTTCCGCAAAAGAATTTACACGGTGAATCGTTGCAGTCTGTTGACGAAGGTACGAGCATATGGAATAAGTTCACAGGAATGTGAGTGACTCGAAGACTTCTTAAATAATAGAACCCAGTATGTTGTCGTCGACGGCGAGTGCTCATCAGAGACAAGGGTATCGTCAGAAACGCCCCAGGGAAGTGTGACATGACAGCTGTTGTTTTCTGTATAAATAAATGATTTGGCGGACAGAATCGGCAGCAATCTGCGGTTGTTTGCTGATGATACCGTGGTGTATGGTAAGGTGTCAAAGTTGAGTGACTGTAGGAAGGTACAAGACGACTTATTCAAAATTTCCACTTGCTGTGGTGAGTGGCAGCTAGTCCTAATTGTGGAGAAATGTATGTTAAAGCGGATACGGTATTACTAATGTCCTGCTTGATGCAGTCAAATCCCTTAAATATCTGGGCGTGACGTGTCAAAGCGGTATGAGGTGAAACGAGCATATGAGAATTGTAGTAGAGAAGGGTAATGGGCGACTGCGGATTATTGGGAGAGTTTTAGAAAAGAATGGTTCACCTGTAAAGGAAACCGCATGTAGGACGCTGGTGCGATCTATTCTTGAGTACTGCTCGAGTGTCTAGCACCAGGTGGGATTGAAGGAAGACACCGAAGCAATTCAGAGACGGGCTGCTAGATTTCTTACCGTTAGGTTTGAACAAAACGTGTTACGGAGGTGCTTCGGGAACTCAAATGATAATGTATGGAGGGAAGGCGATGTTCATTTCGAGAAACACTATTCAGAAATTTTAGAGAATCGGCATTTGAAGCTGACTGGCGAACGATTCTATTGCCGCCAACATACACTCCTGGAAATGGAAAAAAGAACACATTGACACCGGTGTGTCAGACCCACCATACTTGCTCCGGACACTGCGAGAGGGCTGTACAAGCAATGATCACACGCACGGCACAGCGGACACACCAGGAACCGCGGTGTTGGCCGTCGAATGGCGCTAGCTGCGCAGCATTTGTGCACCGCCGCCGTCAGTGTCAGCCAGTTTGCCGTGGCATACGGAGCTCCATCGCAGTCTTTAACACTGGTGGCATGCCGCGACAGCGTGGACGTGAACCGTATGTGCAGTTGACAGACTTTGAGCGAGGGCGTATAGTGGTCATGCGGGAGGCCGGGTGGACGTACCGCCGAATTGCTCAACACGTGGGGCGTGAGGTCTCCACAGTACATCGATGTTGTCGCCAGTGGTCGGCGGAAGGTGCACGTGCCCGTCGACCTGGGACCGGACCGCAGCGACGCACGGATGCACGCCAAGACCGTAGGATCCTACGCAGTGCAGTGCCGTAGGGGACCGCACCGCCACTTCCCAGCAAATTAGGGACACTGTTGCTCCTGGGGTATCGGCGAGGACCATTCGCAACCGTCTCCATGAAGCTGGGCTGCGGTCCCGCACACCGTTAGGCCGTCTTCCGCTCACGCCCCAACATCGTGCAGCCCGCCTCCAGTGGTGTCGCGACAGGCGTGAATGGAGGGACGAATGGAGACGTGTCGTCTTCAGCGATGAGAGTCGCTTCTGCCTTGGTGCCAATGATGGTCGTATGCGTGTTTGGCGCCGTGCAGGTGAGCGCCACAATCAGGACTGCATACGACCGAGGCACACAGGGCCAACACCCGGCATCATGGTGTGGGGAGCGATCTCCTACACTGGCCGTACACCACTGGTGATCGTCGAGGGGACACTGAATAGTGCACGGTACATCCAAACCGTCATCGAACCCATCGTTCTACCATTTCTAGACCGGCAAGGGAACTTGCTGTTCCAACAGGACAATGCACGTCCGCATGTATTCCGTTCCACCCAACGTGCTCTAGAAGGTGTAAGTCAACTACCCTGGCCAGCAAGATCTCCGGATCTGTCCCCCATTGAGCATGTTTGGGACTGGATGAAGCGTCGTCTCACGCGGTCTGCACGTCCAGCACGAACTCTGGTCCAACTGAGGCGCCAGGTGGAAATGGCATGGCAAGCCGTTCCACAGGACTACATCCAGCATCTCTACCATCGTCTCCATGGGAGAATAGCAGCCTGCATTGCTGCGAAAGATGGATATACACTGTACTAGTGCCGACATTGTGCATGCTCTGTTGCCTGTGTCTATGTGCCTGTGGTTCTGTCAGTGTGATCATGTGATGTATCTGACCCCAGGAATGTGTCAATAAAGTTTCCCCTTCCTGGGACAATGAATTTACGGTGATCTTATTTCAATTTCCAGGAGTGTACATTGCGCCTAAGGAGCACGAAGATAAGGCACGAGGAAGTAGGGCTCCCACGGAGTCGTTTTTCCCTCGCTCTGTTTGATAGTGAAACAGCAAAGGAGATGGCAAGTAGTGGTACAGGGTACCCTTCGCGACGCAGCATGCGGTGGCTTGCGGAGTATCTCAGTAGATGTAGATAGTCAGTCGAACGCTCTGGTCGCTGGGCTCAGAAACAAAGATGTTTGATTCGTGCCGCTTTGTGACACTCTGCTCAGCACCAATCTGGTTGCAGCGTCACCGTAATCACTAGTGTTCGGATCAATATGCACTTAAAGCTCGCGAAATATGCGCCAAAACTTCTCGAAATATGCAGTTAAAATATGCTTTTACTGCCAGTATATGCCTTTAAATATTCAGCTAAAATTCTTTAATTATGCATTTATCTTAGATAATTTTTTTAAAAATATGCGTGTTACTTGGGAAAATTAATGAATAACCATCAAACATTTTCAATAATGACTATTATTCAATGAAAAAAAGTATAACATAGGTACTTACACGATAAGTTTGCTAAATTTTAAAAATTAGAGGTTGTTTGATCTACCAACATTTTTTTTTCCATATTCTCTACATGAAAATTTATCCTGTTGTCAGATAATAACATTTTCAATCTTGAAAATGATCGTTCAACATCACATGACACAACAGATAAAAATTTAAGAGCAGCGACATCAGAAGACGCGTAATCATCTAGATTCTCGGAGCGTTCCTTTCCTTCCAGTAACTGAGCGATCTTCCGAATCGTGGGCCATCCAGGATTTCTTTGAAGAACTGCATCCAACTTTCTTCTAAGTCTCTCACCGATGGGACCTGGCCAACTCTTGCTCTGTGTCTTGAGTCCTTCGACGAGAGCCACTGCCTTCGTAACTCTTCCATGTTACGAGTCTCAAGTTTCTCAATTAGGCCTGGAAGGCTACCCAAGTTCGCTCGGATGAAAGATAGGCTGTGTAACACGCTGGAATTCTTCAGGGCGTCCTTGGCTTTTGTTATGGCTAAATTTTTGCTATCTTCAAAGCCCTTTACGCCCTGGAACAAGAAAGTAGTAATCTAGTGAATGTCGGTTTCAAGCTGAAAAACGCTGTACAGAGAAATAAGCTTAATATTGGAATTCTATGTTGTGTTCGTTTTCTTTACTTATTCAATTTGTGCAGAACTACATACGCATCCATACCTCTTCAACTTTTCTGTGGTTGTCTGCATAATAATTTGCTGCTGAAATCCACGTTCACCACTTCGTCAAGACTGGTTCAGGTGGCAGAGGACAGTCAGTGAGCAGTCTTGGAAGCTCTCACTCGACTTGGTGCCTTGATGAAAACCTTATTTGCCGAAGATATAAGGCTATTGACCTCAGGCAATGTGGCTCTGACCTCCTCAGCGACTCTGTGGATGCCGTGAGCCAGACACGTGAGGTGAATAATTTTAGGGTAAAATACCCGGACATACTCTGCTGCCTTCAGCATATATGCGGCACTATCTGTCAGAATGGCCAAAACCTTGTCCTCCCCACGTCTCCATAGCAGGCATGAAAGAAAATCAGAGGGTTTTACAAATTTTACAATTTTTTTGATTATTTTATTACTGGCTCGGGACATGATGTGAAGAACTAATTATTGACTCGGGATATGATGTAAAAACTGCACTCTTATATTACCTATAATTTTTTTTTTAGTGTTCAATATTGGCGAAACTTACACAATGCTTCCTGCACTGTACGTGCAATCGTGGCGTGCGTCGTTCGCTCCACTTCTTTTCACAGTATGAGGTGTTCTCCTCCAGCCTCGTCAGCAGAGAGTTTTCCAGCTATGACTTGCACCATATACCGACCGCAAAAATCAGTGGTTTCGTCAACGGATAGCCAGACCGGAGAATCGCCAATGTCTTTCATAATATTCTCCAATGTCTGTAATAGAGAAACTAAGCCGGCCGCTGCGACCGAGCGGTTCTAGGCATTTCAGTCCGGAACCGCGTTGCTGCTACGGTCGTAGGTTCGAATCCTGCCTCGGGCATGGATGTGTGTGATGTCCTTAGGTTAGTTAGGTTTAAGTAGTTCTAAGTCTAGAGGACTGATGACCTCAGATGTAAAGTCCCATAGTGCTTAGAGCCATTTGAACTACTTTTATAGAGAAACTAAATTAAAAAATACACATAAACATGTGGACACTACGTAGGAGACATACACACGAAAACAAATTATACCCGTTTTACGACCCAACTATATTTTAACTTTTTTATTATGTATATATATTGACCAAAATAATAGTTGTTTAGTTCACACAAAAAATTATATTCTTTAAACATAAATTTACTTTCTGTTTTGCAGTGAACATATCGAGACCGACTGTTTCCTTCTCAAGTCCTATCTTCATTTGTTTTTTCCTTTCTTGAAAAAGTTCACTCACTTTAAATTTAGTTTTTTTTACGTTCAAGTAACAATGTTCATTTTACGAGAATAAACATTCAAACGTAACTTAAATTTGTTTTTCGAGTGTTTTTTTAAGTAAACGACTATTATTTTGGCCCATGTATATATCAAATTATGTCCATTGACTTTCACGTAGCTACGTTAAAAAAATTACTAAACGACCTTACCTTTTCATACAATGTTTTTTAAACCATGTTGGAAGAGGTTATCGGCTCCGAAAATTTAATTCTGATGTTAATGTTGTACGTGGACGAGACTACGTGCTACGCGTTAGTAAAGATGTACCTGGAAAGGTATTTTGATCTAATATCTCAAAAGTAAGAGAATTAAAATCATATTAATGAAGGCTGAATCATGGCTGCTACATATTTCCTTCGTAACAAAACAACTTCCTGCAATTGACACCATTCTAGCCGTGGTTTACTGTCTTCTTCCCTCTAATTATAAGTTGTTCAAGTAGACCCCGAACTACGTATTTATGTAACTAAGTGGCAATTAATTATAGAAGTGCTTAATTGCTTTTGCAGATGTTAACTATAGAGCTTAATTTCAACAGCTATGATTCTAGATGTTACCTCCTCAGACTTTAATTACTGCTGAGATTACCGTCCAAGGATGAGGCGGATCTGATTATACTACCGGGCAACGAGTCTGAAATGAAGTCTGAAATGGAGCTGCAGGATAAGTGAAATTATAGTAGGTCTCGCATCAATAGTTGTGGCAGGATGAAAATCCTTTTTAGTCTAAAGATCCCGTCTTTTTTCTTTCTGAGATTTACATTCTTTTTCTTGTGGCACTAAAGTACCATTTTTCAATGAGGCGACAAAACTCATGGTTTAGCGACATGCACATATACAGATGACGGCAGTATCGCGCACATAAGGTAGAAAAGGACAGTACATTGGCGAAGCTGTCATTTGTTATGAGATGATTCATGTGAAAACGTTTCCGACGTGATTATGGGCCCACAACGGGAGTTATCAGAGTTTGAAGGCCGAATGGTAGTTGGAGCTAGACACATGGGACATTACGTTTCTGAAATCGTTAGCGAATTGAATATTCCCAATATAGAATGTTAAGAATGTGCCGAGAATACCAGATTTCAGGCACTACCTCTGAACACGGACAATGAAATGGCCGATGGCTTTCACTTAATGACAGAGAGCAGCGGCGTATATGTAGATTTCTCACTGCTAACAACAAGCTACACTACGTGAAACAATCGCAGGAATCAATGCGTGTCTTAGGACAAACGTATTACTTAGGACAGTGGGTCAAAATTTGTGGTTAATGTGTTCACGGAGCAGACAACCGACGCGAGTGCCTTTGCGAATAGCGCGACATCGCTAAGCGCCTATTTTGGGCACGTGACGATAGGAAAACCGTGGGCTAGTCTTATGCGTCCGGATTTTAGAAGGTAACAGATGATGGTAAGTTTAGAGAGTGGCGCAGAACCAACGAATCCATGGACCCAGGTTGTCAACAAGGCACTGTGCAAGCTGATGGCTCCGTAACGGTGTGGGCTGTGTCCACATAGAATGGACTGGCTCACTGACTGGAAATGTTAAGTTAGTTGGACATCATTTACAGCGATTCATGGATTCCATGTTTCCAAACAACGAATAGAATTTTTATGGATGACAATGAGCCATTCGACCGGGCCACAGTTGTTCACGAGTGGTTTGAAGATCGTTCCGAATAACTTGAGCAAATAATTTGGCCACCCAGATCGCCCGAAATGAATCCCATCGAACATTTATGGGACATAATCGAGAAGTCACGTTGTGCACAAAATCCTGCACCGGCAACGGTTTCGTAATTATGGACGGATGTAGAAGCAGCAGGGCACAGTATTTTCGCAGAGGACTTCCAGCTGACGTGTTGAATCCATGCTACGTCGAGCTACTGCACGAGCAAAAGAAGATCCGAGACGATATTAGGAGGTATACATCGGTGCAATACTTGCTGCGAAATTCGTTTCGTTTTTTGGGATCGAGTCCAGTCGGACCATGGATTTTACAGTCTGCATTTTAACTTAGTATTTACCTCTCCATGCTATGGAGATACACCAGGAAGGATACGTGGTTCGAATGCCACGTTCAACTATAGTTGCCTCTTTCCCAGTTCGATAACTGTGGAAGGTTGCCCAAGATGTGCACACGGCCATGGAACCACACAAATTTATTACTACTTCCAGTTTATTCCTCGACCTTTGTATGAGCAGGTCTCGTATGTTCGTTCTTTGATAAAAAGCGTATGCTGTTTTAACAATGTTTTAAATAAGCAAACATGATCATGCAAAAGCTACTACCAATTTTGTGAGCTCATACATCAAAAGATTCCTAATATGTAATAATTGTTCTATTGTTGTTACAGAATGAAATACCTTCATGTCGTTCGCGTCGGTAAAGATACTTCTGTCAATGAGATGTATGAGGTTGAAGGTACTCCAAAGTCAGACTATTGTTGTTTGCTCCAAAACCATTATCGTCCGACGAGATACGTCGTACCATTATTAACAACACTCAATACTATGTAACTGATTTATGGAAGAAAACTAGCTGTAACTATAACACCACATGTGTCAATGTCTTTCTTATTCTCAAGATTACTACGTGAAATAAATGATGAAGGCAGTAATTGCTGGAAAGCATACCTCAGTTACCGATGCTCTAAATAGCTCCAACTGGGTGTGTTGAGGACAATGTCGTCTTCTATCCATGAAGTCTAATATCAGGTCACTGTTATCCTTTCTTGTGGGTCATACCAACTTATTAAGTTCTTAACAACACGTTTGCGAATTCCACAGGCACAACCTTTCTGACAGATGATGAAGTCCCTAAATACTGGAGCTCCGAATAATGTAGCTGCTGTGACACCTGGGACAGACGATGTACAGGCAAATTGAAAACCACGGTCCATGGGCTAATGCAGGAAAGATGACACACACACTGAACACTACTGCCGCAGAAGGTGACCAGTCAGATATATACGAGTAAATAGTGAGACTACGAAATAGCAGGTGCGGTATCATTGACTCTGTACCGGTGCGTTTTTTTTATTTTTTAAATTTTTTTTTTTTTTAGCAGGATTCCAAACAGAGTTTAATCAAGAATCTCCATCTCCATCCCTGTTTACAGAGTTGCTCGCTAACTTAATCTTTAACCCTTAATCTTTAAATTTGCCCGTACATGGGCTGTCCGTTGCAGTTTAAGGCGTTACATTATTCGTTGAAGGATTGCGCTTTATTTAGCTTTACGATCTCGTTTGTAGTTCTATTACCTGGCGTACACGCGTTTCAATTGGCCTTGCTTACTACAAACCACAAGTGCTAGTTCTACTTCATGATCCTTTGGAGTGTCATCCCTGTGCCTTCAACACACAGAACAGGTTCCCGATGCTTACCTTTAATTTGAATGAACCGTATTCGTTCTCCTGTAAGTACCCTTTATCTTACATTATTCACATTTCCTCAGTGATTTCACAGATCATTAGTTGCTATTCAGTTCTACAAGTACCTTAAAGAATAACTTTTTCTTAACACCGCAATTCCCACCCAGTTCAACGCTTATGTTCGAAAAGCTTTCTCTCTAATGGTGCAAAGCGTCACGCCCTTAGGCTTCATCCTCGAGCTGGAAGACGCTTCAGACTCAAGGTTTCGCCGCATGGGAAAAAAGGCCACAGATCAGAAGTAAATGTGACAGATATGTGAGTTTAATGATGGCACATTGGCACCAAACTTCACCACGATTCTGCCCAACGCCACCGCAGTCTTGTCACACGATGGGAAGGTCGTCACAGCTCCTCTACCCACATTTCAGCCCTTCGTTTGACGCCTCGGTAACCGAAGCTAGAACGGTGACGCCCAGCGTTAACATCATGTTTTGTCATTAGTGACAGTGGAAAATATTCCAGACTCACTGCAGCTCAGCTTCAGAAAAATAGGGTGGGGGTGGGGGGAGGTGCATATAGGACGTCAATGAAACAACGCCTTTCCTGGGGCGTTGATTCTCACACATTTCGCTACCGAAAACGACAGTTCGCAGTGCGATGAGCAACAGGAAGACGTTCTTTCGTAACAATTTTTGTCAATATTGACTCCCTCGTACGTTTCAACCCTTCTCTAAGGATATTGTGGATCTGCATTCCTATTAAACGTGATCTGACATCTTTGGAGGGCAGCACAACAGCAGTTTTAGGTCTCATATTCAGGTTGGAAACAGTAGGAACCGTTCAACACCATTCGACGAAATTTGAACGTCATCCGTGGCAGGAGTGGGTATTATATATTTTCATCCGTCCTTTTTGTGTGTCCTCGTATGGTGTGATCATGGGAAGGGTACACAACATTAAGATGTGCGTGAATAAAACAGGAAAGGATCCCTCGGAGATCCCCCAGTTCGGCAACACCCTGGGTGCAACACACACACACATCTTAGGTGGGGATATAACAAATGTACCTGTCAGAAACTTCGGTACGCATTCTGTCTTGCGGCAACTCCAGTGCCTGAAGGCAGGTGATCACCATCTGAGGGGTCGCGCAGCTCTAAACCGCTGGAGCAGCCGCCGCAAGAGGAAGGTTACAGGTACCTTTGAGCCAAATTTCAAACTTATGCGTCGCAATGGAAGGCAATTACGCGGTTCCGAAAAAGTGATCCTTTAATTCTGTTGCGCCGTGAAGATATACCGTTCAAGTTCTCGTACATCGCCCTCGTACACCTCTGCTAATATTTCCGTAGAAATCTGAAGCTGCAGAATCGAAATTTTGATAAATGCAGGGTTGCATATTGGAGCTGACTTCAGTCTCTCACGATGATCCCACGCCAGATATGCAATGGGTGTTTTAACTACTGTCGCTGTTTTAACTACTTCAAAATTAACTGATTTTATTAATGTAATCACTTTAAATTACAAATCTATCAATCCCCCTTTGTAGTGTATTCGAGCTAATACTTAGATACCGTGACATAATGTAATGACAGAATTCGAGGACGGTCCACAAATTCAGGGCTATGAACTTTCGAACCACTGAGTAGAACGTCCTAATTAATGCATCTTGTTCCATTATTTGAATCTGTCTCTCAATCCGACCTATAGACTATTGATTTCACTAATGGCTACAGCTCTCACCTAAGTGGTAATATTCAACTAGCAAGGGAAACGCGTAAAATTGCACCACTTCTGTCTCGCAACTGAAGACCTGCGTTTCAAAATAACAACAATTTATAAGTAAATTATTATTCTGTTGCAAAGAGAAAATTAAACGTTTGCACAAAGTATATTATATAAAATCACCTTGGCAACATATATGTTGGCTAGTCAGGAAGGGCTGTGGCTATTGGGTTATTAGGACTTGAGAGAAGCTGGAGATCAGGATGGTAGATTCAACCATCGGAGAATATGTTTTAACGAAAATCCACCCTTACGCTGTAGATTTACATAAAGTTAAGAAAAGCAGAAAGATGACATAAATGGGAATACTTGAAATCAATAAATATATGACACAGTTTTCCGAGGTAGTTTTAAATAACTAATGGGAACAAATTGATCTAATTTATTGTACGACCTGATAACAGTGTATCATTCTTGGTTTTATGGTCTGACGATGATGCTGTGAATACTTTAATGGATGATGCTCAGACGACCGAAACTGGTGTTGCAAGTAAAGAATTTTGCCTGCAGTCAAGGCGGCAACATGACATTTTACAAATATATAAGAACTTTGGGGCACCACCTCCTTTTTTGTCCGCAGTTACATTAGTTTTGAGTTATACAAATGGTAAATTACAATAGTAAACTAAGTTTTATTTTTGTCTGTTGTTAAATCTAATGATATGCATACGAAATTTTATTTACCATTTTTATTAGATGTGACGATATCCGCGTAACATGAAAGTGTGTACACTCTAAGACACACACACACACACACACACACACACACACACACACACACACACAGACACAAAAGACGGAGCACGAAGGAATTATCCGCATGGGACGGAAATCGGCAGACGTTACATCACGTACAAACAAACAAATGATGATTTATTAAAGTCGGCCGTTGTGACCGAGCGGTTCTAGGCGGTTCAGTCTGGAACCGCGCGACCGCTACAGCCGCAGGTTCGAATCCTGCCTCGGGCATGAATGTGTGTGATGTCCTTAGGTTAGTAAGGTATAAGTGAAACATCCCCTTAGAAAAAATTGTGAATTACTGTGCTGATAAACCTCTTACGTTATTTGATTTTCAAACAGCTGAGCAGAACTGAACGTCCTCAGACATTTCTCTCTTTACTTATTCTGATCAACACTTAACTGACACACAATATTTTTAGCGCAACGCAGTCTGACTTTCAATAATCCCTACAAAAGAATGGCCCTGACTAACAATAACCTATACCTTTCATGAATCACTTATCTCACAAAAATCTTCGTTACTCGAACTACTGCAATACAGCAAGCTCCAGTACTGCCAGCTAAATAAAATATTCTAACTAGTGAATGCACTAACTACTAATAGGCACACTTAGCAGATGAAAGATTTTGATAGAGAACAAACAATGTATTTACCTTAATAATATTCAAAAGTTCATGATATCCAGTTTTAAAAATTTACTCTTACTGGTGGACACACGTCCAGATCGTCCGCTCTTAAAACTCTGCCATCTCTCTCCCCACATCCACCACTGATGGCGACTCACCTCCAACTGCGCAACGCTATGCGCTGTACACATCCATGCGCCCAACCCTACAATAGCAGTATTCCAACAATGCCAACCAGCCACAGACTGCACACAGCACAGCCAATTATTTTCATACAGAGCGCTACGTGGCGTTACCAACATAAAACCTAAACAGCCCACTTATATAAGTAGTTCTAAGTTCTAGGGGACTGATGACCTCCGATGTTAAGTCCCATAGTGTTCACAGCCATTTGAACCATTTGAACCTTTTATTGAAGAGCTTCACAAATTGAGCAAGTCAATAACGCGTTGGTCTACCACTGCCCCTTATGTAAGCAGTTATTCTGCTTGGGACTGATTAATACAATTGTTCGATGTCCTTCTGAGGTATATCGTGCCAAATTTTGTCCAACTAGTGCCTTTGACCATTAAAATCCCATGCTGCTTCGAGGGCCCTGCCGATAATGCTCCAGATATTCCTAATTGGGGAAAGATCTGGTGATCTTGCTGGCCGAAGTAGGGCATGGCAAGTACAAAGACTAATACAAACTCTCACTGTGTGCGGAAGGGCATTATCTTGCTGAAATGTAAGTCAAGGATAGCTTGCCATGAAGGGCAACAAAAGACAGTGTAGAAATTCGTCGACGCACCGCTATGTTGTAGGGGACCGCGAATGACAACCGAAGCGTTTCTGCTATGAAAAGAAATCGCATCCTACACCATCACTCCTGCTTATCGGGCCGCTTGGAGGAAGGCAGTCATAATGGTATCCCACAAATTCCGGTCGTGTCTAGACACGTCCTCGCTGATCATAGGGGCTCGGTTCAAAGAGGGGCTCATCACCGAAAACTCCACTCACTGAGTGAATCCATAGGGACGCCTTAAATTACTGTCTGTTTCAGGAAATATGTGGAAGCGACGGGTTGAAAGAGGAGATTTGTGGATGCCTTCAGTTCGAGGAAGACCTTCCTTCGTCCCGAGGCATCGAGATCGGGTCTTCAAAAATCGACCGGAAACATTGAACTACGCGTGAAAAGAGCACTGTTCTGCACAGAAAGGCTTGTAGCATGCACATCAGAGTCTGGAAGGAAGGAAAACGAAAAGTTACCTAAATTTTTCACGCATCACGCTTTGGTGATGCTGAGGGAATTAGATTAGGAAATGAGACACTTAAAGCAGTAAAGGAGTTTTGCTATTTGGGGAGCAAAATAACTGATGATGGTCGAAGTAGAGAGGATGTAAAATGTAGAATGGCAATGGCAAGGAAAGCGTTTCTGAAGAAGAGAAATTTGTTAACATCGAGTATAGATTTAAGTGTCAGGAAGTCGTTTCTGAAAGTATTCGACGATAAATAGTTTGGACAAGAAGAGAATAGAAGCTTTCGAAATGTGGTGCTACAGAAGAATGCCGAAGATTAGATGGGTAGATCACATAACTAATGAGGAGGTATTGAATAGAAGAATTGGGGAGGAGAGGAGTTTGTGGCACAACTTGACCAGAAGTAGGGACCGGTTGGTAGGACATGTTCTGAGGCATTAAGGGATCACAAATTTAGCACTGGAGGGCAGCGTGGAGGGTAAAAATCGTAGAGGGAGACCAAGAGATGAATACACTAAGCAGATTCAGAAGGATGTAGGTTGCTGTAGGTACTGGGAGATGAAGCAGCTTGCACAGGATAGAGTAGCATGGAGAGCTGCATCAAACCAGTCTCAGGACTGAAGACAACAACAACACGCTTTGCTTACATTTCCTGAAATGAAATCATTTATTTTCCTATCTTCTTGGTTAGGTTATAAAAGTTCTAAATTATTATCAGTTACATTTCGAACTCGCACTAACAAAAACGTACAGATACTTCAGATTTTATCTGGTACGACGAACGCACTGTAACAAGTAGAACGAGCATCTTTCCGTCAGTGGGCTTACTTTTACAGTTTAACACAGGAAATTGTTATGGACAGATCACTGCAGTTTTCAGTTTACCACAATGACAATGTTGTTAGGTTTGAATCATTAGTGTACTATTTCTTTCCTTTCCTCGCTTTGAAAATCTGATAAAATATTTAGACCATTGTTTAAAATACTCAATGTCGATATGAGGCAGGACTCATTCCTAACTATGGCCCAGTGTCCTGTAAAAACGTTGAAATCTGTGTACTGCACACGTTTCCACCAGTTCTCTACTTAATTTATGTTCATGAATGTTTGGAAGATTGCTCATGTTTTTCGCATTTCCGCAGAGTTAGAAGAAATAACATTAACAGATACGGATTAAGAGTAGAATACTCAAAACACATAAACAGGACTTTCGATGTAATAATTACGTAGAGATAAAAACGTTAGCAGAAGTAGAGGGGAAAATGTAAGACAAGTGTCAAATCAGCAAAATACTGACGACTTAAGAAAAAGGGAAAACGTATATGAAAAATCGGAGTATCACATATATGAATATGAGATAGTGTCTCTATACACAGTTTACTTTTATGGCAACGTCTCGTGTTAATCGAAACTAGTATCGGACAAGGAAATAAGGCACGTAGGCGACATGACACATGCTGTCTTATCAGTGACACTTCGCTGTTTCTTTCCGCTGATAATGTACAGTTAAGAACTTAAGGAGTAGACCTACTGGGGTGAGTAGAGACTGGAGTCTATACAAATCTGGTCACAGATAACGTTTAGTATGCTGCGAAGTAAAGAAAGGAGTTGAGGATCCCCAGGCCGCAGACGGGATTCATGGCCGCAAGCGACGACCTTGTACGGCGGAGTATCAGGGATTGCCCTTTTCCTTTCGTTTCAGGGACTGTAAACAAAAAAATACACAGCAGACGAGAGTGAATGTCTCTCTGACGGGCCACGGGCCTCGTAAGAAACTCGCCACGGCGTGAGAGCAGCAGCTGAGGAGAGTTGGCAAGAAAGAAAAGAAAAAGACTCTTGGTAGTCCAGACATTGCTAAACACTAAATGTCGCGCTTAATTGACGCTCAAGTTCTTTAACGCTCACAGGAAACTGTATTACGTCACTACGCCTGTCCCCATTCACATGTTCGTCGTATCTCGTCCGCCGAAACTCATTTGGCGGCTCTCATACTTCTTATCTTTCTCGTAAGGGCTCGCTTGCCGTTTAACTCTCTCCTTTCGCAAAAATTTACTTCTGGTAAGACGTGGGTGTAGTTTTTACCCTTCCAGATGTCTCTTTGTGTTCATCATAGCAAAGCATGCTTCTGACCCTATGAAACAGCGATTACTCAGTTCCATTGCTACTTCTGGTAAAAAGTATCCGGACACTTATTAGTGGATATTAATATGGAATTTCGCCTTTGTGACAGTTTGAAATCCACTGGCCTCACTTTCAGTGACGTATCTGGATGTCTGTGGAATAACGGCGGTCAATTCCTCCTCAATAACCGGGAGGTGAGGAGGTAGTGATGTTCATCGCTGGGCTTCCGAGTGAAGTCGACGTTCTAACTCATGCCAAAGATTTTCAGTTCGGAACTCAGGATAGGTGAGTCCAGCAATGTTATTTTCCACGAACAGTTGCTTCACAGATGCTGTTTTGCGACACGGTTCATTGTTATACTGATAAAATCATCGCCTCTGAACTGTTCCTTTACTGTACACACTACATAATGCTGTAAAATGTGTTCATATTCTTCCGCATTTAAGGGTTTCTTAAGTCCAATAGGGGTACCAAACCATATCCTTATCGTAACGCCTCCTCGCTTTACCGTTGGCATTGCAATTGGTAACATCCTCCAGCCATTCAGCACATCCAAACACATCCACAGTACTGCCACAAGATATTAGTCATCCCAAATTACTCGCTTCCAGTCTTTCAACGTTCAGTGGCGTTGCTCTACACGCCACTTAGACGTCGCTTAGCACTAACTGCAGGAAAGTGTAGCTTAGGGAGAATTGCTCGACGAATGTAGCACTTTGCTTTCAACTCTCTACGCACAATCGTTGTGCTAGGTGAACTGCTGGTAACACGTTTGATTCATTCCACTGATATTATGAAATTTTTTAGAACCTCCGTCCGCAAGGTTCGACGGTCCCTGTCCGTCAGAACGTGAGGTCCTGCCTAGTCTTTGTTTATCTGTGGTTGTTCCTTGGCGTTCCAGATTCACAGTCATATCAACAACAGTCGACTCTGGTAGCTGTAGAAGGGTCGTAATGCCCCTGGTCGATTTGTTAGTTAATTGGCATCCAATGGCTAGTCTGCGTTCGAAGTCACTATGTTCACCTGACGACCCATCTGCTGTTATTGCTTCTTTACTAACTACACAATCCTCCTTACCTTTTTATTTGTACTGGCAGTTCTCGTGAGAGCTACTGGTCAGTTCCTCGCTACGTGGGGGTTGTGCGGACACTTCTGATAAGATAGTGTGGACTTTACATACGTGAAAGATGTTCTGTGTTATCTGATAGCAACTTTCTTCATGCACCCGTTCATGGCTTTCATTAGCGCAACAGTGGTAAATTAAAAAAAAAAAATTATTCCAACAGCTGTACAGGTTTATTTATTGAGAATATATAAAACTACTCAGCAGCTGGCGCAAAAAAGATTTTTTCCAAATATTTCTCGGTTGTAGCTAACCATTTGAAGAAAGCGTTTTAGTGCTACATCGATCAGTGCACCAACGGTGCACCAGTTAATTATTGGTTTCGTACAATGCGAATAAAGTCTTCCTATTCCGGTTCTTTAAATGAGCCTATCAAACCGCAGCAAACGAATAATGGTATATTCGTTCATATCTGCAGCCAATCCTGCGTGTTCACTGTATATGGAATAATACAGACACTATCTTAAACTACTATGAGACAGTCTAATAGTCGCAAATGAATTCGTCAGGCGGCACAAGGTCTTCAAATGGCCTTACTTTTGAGGCATGCGTTTGTACTTTGTTTGCTTCATAGCAAACAGTTGAATACTGCAACTACCTTGAAGAGCACTAAACAGTCATCTGTGATATGTCTACAGTAGACCGGCCCCATTCCCCTTGGAGGATGTGCAGGATACAGGGCAGGAAACCATAGACACCCATTGACCTCCTGTAAACCTCTTTATCCTACAGTGCAGTTTGATCTGTTGAACGTATCACCCATCTAATAAGGTCTGTGATACGACTAGTGTTGTGTGGCCTCACCCAAGTATGTCAATGGAATTTTGCTTTGATTAGCACTTTCAAAGCAGATATGGTAACATTTAAAAATGCTAATTGCACTACTAAGATATGTGCACCTTATAATTATCATGTTAATGTTATTTCCATTACATTTGAATAATACTGTTATGTTCTGTAGATCTAGTTTGAAAACGAATGGCTACGTTCGAAAACATTCATCGGTGTAAATGAAACGAAACGGAGACAGAAATTAAATAAAGAATTATCAAATCTAGGTTGCTGGTCCTTCTCCAACAAAATGTTGGAACCACTTAATTACGAAAATCATCGGCTCCCAGCTCCTTAAGTAACAGAACTTGGGTGAATGTCTTCCTTAGCGTTAGCCATTTATTGCCCCACAGATTTCTCCTGCCTTTTTTCTGCCTTGTTGCCTGTGAACAATTAAGACAAATCACACTTTTGTGTCTGTGTAACTTCAAGCGGAATAACGAAGAACATAAACTCAACGAACGGAAGATGAACAATTCGCAACGCGATAGAAACAGAACGGGGCTGTAATCGCTGAATAACGTCGGTCGGGACATGTGTAGGCTGTAACGAAATTTATCGGTCGGTTGGCCGATAAATTGAGGTGATTATTTTGATCCGAATGTTTGTGCCAGGCTACGACACAAAAGCTACTGCATTCAAACCTATATTCCTGGAAGCAACTTGGGTCGCCACTACAGTCCAGTGAATTCAGGTTTGTAGAACAGATCGTAGTTTTTCCTGCGAGAGTGAGGAAATTTAACTGCTATTTCATGTACTGCTATAGATGATGGTGTATTATGGCGTAGTGAGAGCGCCTGCGATTCAGACGTAGACACGTGGTTTGTAAGTAGGCTGTTTAGGTTTTTATATTGGTAACGCCACGTAGCGCTCTGTACGAAAATCACTGGCTGTGCTGTGTGCAGTCTGTGGCTGGTTTGCATTGTTGTCTGCCATTGTAGTGTTGGGCAGCTGGATGTGAACAGCGCGTAGCGTTGGGCAGTTGGAGGTGAGCCGCCAGCAGTGGTGGATGTGGGGAGAGAGATGGCGGAGTTTTGAAATTTGTAATACTGGATATCATGAACTGCTATATACATTATGACTTTTGAACACTATTGAGGTAAATACATTGTTTGTTCCCTATTAAAATCTTTCATTTGCTAACTATACCTATTAGTAGTTAGTGCCTTTCGTAGTTTGAATTTTTTATTTAGCTGGCAGTAGTGGCGCTCGCTGTATTGCTGTAGCTCGAGTAACGAAGATTTTTGTGAGGTAAGTGATTTGTGAAAGGTATAGGTTAATGTTAGTCAGGGCCATTCTTTTGTAGGGATTTTTGAAAGTCAGATTGCGTTGCGCTAAAAATATTGTGTGTCACTTTAGTGAATGTTTGAGTACGTTCAGTTTTGCTCAGCTGTTTGAAAAGCAAATAATGTAAGAGGTTTATCAGCACAGTAATTCTATAATTGTTCTAAGGGGACGTTTCAGGTTAAATATTCGTTCTTTTGCGTTCACAGACAGTGACAACAATTTATTCTTAGAACACTTTAAGAGGTGATTTCTATGCCGCCACAGGAGGAGTGTATTCTCCTCGCTTCTTGTAAAGGGAGAGAGCATTTGCATACGACAAGCCAAAATGTTAAGTGCACCTGAGGCCAATGTCCTGTGTACTTTTTAGGAACAAATTGCTGTTTTTGCTATAGCCATCACTCTTTTGTTTACATATAAGTGGCCCCCTTCACAAAAAAACTTTTATGGGAACATTCTGACATAGTCCATAAGAGATAGGGCGGTGCATTATCTTGCTGGACTTTGGGTGCAGTAGGAGAACAATTGGTTGCGCTGATCGGACAGTTGGTTTTTGTGTCACTCTCCCATTAGAGACGGTGACGGACGAATTAGCGACCACATTTCAACCACATGAACTTTTCCTACATGAGGATACCTCCATTACCTACCTGCACGATGATTTGTTGGTAAGATGTACAGTGTAATTCCAGTTTCAAAACACTTTAAAAAAGAACCGCTGACAAGAATGGCATGAAATTTTAACGGAATTTTATCGAAGAAAAAATTTAACGGAAATTTTCCCACTAGATTGCGCTATAAGCGTCATAACGTTAATCAGTTCGAGTAAAAATGACAGACGAATAGCAATATAACGGCCGCTTTGTGAACTGCACATTAAACCAACCATGCTGTGCAATGTGCATGACCGCACAAGTCTGGCATTGTAATGTTAGGGCACTGTTAGGTAAGCCCATCCACCATGGTAAGGTTGTAGCCTACCGCATTAGATGGGGAAAATCGGTTTTTAGTGCCCTGAGGAGAAACATCGCAAAAAAAAAACAAGAATGAAATCGGTTTGTAATTGTTCTGAGGCGAAAAATCGTATAAAACTGTCGTGAGATTGGCATAGGAAATGTTCAATATGCTGTCCGCCGTTTCACAAGCTGAAATCGAGAAACAGCGTATTACAGAACAGATCGGAGTGCCCCAGGGATCACGTTCAGAATACGTTGGGCAACGCATGCCTTTAATTCAGTACGTTTGTAACCAGAGCATGGAACACAGCAACTCCCAAATAAAACCATAGACAGAAATCACACTAATGATCAGGTGATCTGGACGGCCAGGCTGTAGGGAAATGACGGCTGATAATTCTAGTACTCCCAAAACACCTCTACAGCAGCCGCCTCGATGGCTGTGCAATGTACGGAGGATGCAATGTACGGAGGAGAGCTAACTTGCATAAAAATGATCCTACCCCCAACAGTTGAAGGGCTGGAATGACGTAGGTGCTCAAAAGACTTTCATAGCATTTACCAGCGACGGTACAGGTAACAGGTTCCGCAGTGCCCATCCTCTCGAAATAATATGGCCCTACGATAAACGAAGACATCAACCTGCACCACACACTTTCCTGAATGTGCGGTACCGGTTGACTTGCGAACGAATTTTCCACTGCCCATATTCTGCTGTTCCTTGGGTTCACGTGTCCTTTGAGATGGAAACGGGCGTCGTGTGGTCACAGGAAATTCCATGGTCGTTCCTTGTCCACGACACGAGCTAGAAATTCTAGAGCAAACGTTTGTCTCACTGGCAGGTCACCATGAAGCGACTCCCGAACGTGGGTAATTTTTACATCTGTTAAAATATTCCGGGCTTTTATGGCGTGGTCGGATGGATTTCGCCTTAAAACCCAGTGTTTCGTCCCCATCTGTGGACGACATTTTCAAGGGGGATCGTAGCTTCTTTGAGTGCCCCATTCACACCCTGGCTTGCTAACGACTGCAGCAAAATTCCGTTAACATGTGCTCCCGCGCAATGGCGTGACTTCACATACTTAGAATAGCTGGACGCAATTGGGCGTTGCCGGTTGCCGTCGTCCGCTGGTGCTATCACCCCATGGTTGCTAGACTCGTACAAATCTTCTTCAACACCGCGATCCAGATGTCATTCAGTTTCACGCCCACCTCCTTCCTATAGAATTTTTTGGGGCGTTTAACAATCATTAAGGCTTTCAAATGACTAGTAGTCTTGAGAAAAACTGTGGCAGAAGCCGGAACAACTCGGTACTGTTGTACCAGAACATACATTGTACTATGAAATGGTGCATTGATCATTGCTACGCACTAGCCTAAATCTAGATTTACCGAATAAAACCTGCAAGAAAAGGACGACAGATTACTGTGCTCTATCATTTGAAAGTCATATCACAGTCGTTGAGTGCATCCACGTCCCTAATGGACGGTAACCTGAATCTTTAAATCCTCTCTGTATAGCCTTTCGTAGTATCCGCTTGTGGCTGTCAGTATTTGAGTCCGATCAAAATGAATATGGTGGTCTCCTGGCTGCAAAGCATGTTCCGCAACAGCTGATCTGTCAATCTCTCCTCTTCTACAGTTGCCCTTGTGTTTTTCTATCCGTTTTCTAACCGTCTTTTGTTGCAGTACCCTTGTATACTTCCAACGACTGCACGAAATGCCATAAATTCCTACTTTTCCTGCGCTTCTAGGTGATCCTGTATCTTCCAAATGGGTTTGTAGATCACCGCGATGTTCCGTCTTGTCAAGATTTTTCCTATGCGGTCACTAAAGTTCTTAACGAAAGGCAGGGAAACTTTCGATTTCACACGCGCTTGTGCATCGCTATGATTTTTGCATGGCAGACATAACCCTCTTTTTGCCTCAGCGGAGAATAATCATTCTTGAGCAATGCACTGGAGAGATGTTTTAATTTCGCTTCAAGCAGCCTGTTTCGCAAATTTTCCTTGCTCTATCCGCCAACGTTTTTGAGCTGCCTCGCTTTTGTTGTGGTAGTGGTTCAAATTCCGGTGGGTTTTCCTCAAAATGTGGGGCCTAAGCTACCACCTTCTTTCTTGGAAACTATCACGTCAAGAAAATTGAGTCTCAAGCCCTCCTCCTCCTCCTCCATGTATACTGAATTTTCGGATTAAACTTGTTGACATGTTGGTATAAACGGCCTAGTTCCTGTGTGCCTTAGCCCCACAAAACAAACGTGTGGTCTACGTGACGGATCCAGATAATCTACTTTTTGCTAGAAGTTTCCAATATCCGCTCCTCTAATTTTTCCATAAAGAAATTCTCTGTAACTGGGCTCAAGAGGATCCCCTATCCATGCCATCCGTCTGTTCATAGAATTCATCGTTCCATATGAAATGCGTGATCGTAAGGCAATATTTAAACAGTTCTGCAATAGCAGAAGGGAAAGTTCATTTCAGCCATTGCACCAATCATGGAGTGGAACCACAGCAAGTAGCGACACCATAAAAAAATTAACTAATATGTCCTTCGGTTGGACCACTATGCCGTTTAATTAACTGATAAAACTACCGAATTCTTAATATTGGAGTCCAATCGATCTGCATACGGTCGTAACAATGTCTTCAAGAACTTGTTAATGGAGCAGGTGGGCGAAGCAATGGAAGTCACTGTAGATCTCACAGGAACATGTTCTTTATGCACCTACAGCAACTCAGAAGTCTTCGTGGTAGCGCAGCAGTACTGAACAGACTCTACTGAACACTCTGTTCGACAGACGACTATCTCACTTCTGTCAGTGGGGTCTCTACCCAATTTGCTACTGACAATGGTTTTAGGTTTCCTGTAGTTATGATGCGATTTCTGAAATACGAAATCATCTTCCAAATATTCCCATTTGGGAACTTTTTTGTCACGCTCCTTGCCTACTTGGATACTTGGTTGAAAAGAGTTAAGTTATTTAACAAACAGTTCAGTTCTCCAGAGCGGAAGGATAGATGTGAACAAAAATCAAGGTGTTAGAGGGGAGCTTGGTACATAAAATTTTGATGAGGAACCCTTAACTGAAAATATACGGTTTGGATATTGAAATGCGGTAGGGAGCTGGTGTTGAGTGGAAGAGTACTGAGCCATAATGAATTTATTAACGTTTCTGTAAGCACTAATGAGTTTATTATTTAAAAAGCAAAAAATCCAAGAATAACATTAACAAATTGCCTCCAGAATGGAAAAGACTAAATTTCAATAACACAACTGATAGCAAACACCTCAAAACGGCAACAGTATAAAAAACTTCCTTTTAGTAAAGAATATTAAATGAAGTAAAAATACATTTACATTACAAAGAGCAAAACATATGATCAAATCAATATGTCACAAATATCAACCATCGGCTATTGCCTGTAATTATCAAAACGCCATTGCCTTCGAAGTAGCCAAAATAACTGACAAATGTGGTTCATATTTACGATGATAGAGGCGGTGGCAGAGGCAACGCCAGTAGCAATAATTCCTCCTTCTTTTCTAAAATAGGACGGCGGTTGAAGCTTCCACAGTACTAGAAACCTTTATTAAAAATTTCAATCATGGTACACAAGTACCTTTAACTAGACAACAGTTAACAAGAGATAGTCACCTATCCTGTAACACAGAGACAACTCGTTAATTATTTAGTAAAAATCAAACATACAATAAATGCAGAAAAGTACGAACGTTATGCAGTTAACTTTCACTTGACTACTGAGGCATAACATTTTTCTTTAGTTTTTTTGGTAGATGCAAACAATTTAGTAAACAGCTCGAGCTTGTGGAACAGATATAAGGTAGCTAGAGTAAACAATTTTCACTGACTACAATTCGTGAATCAGAAGAATTACATCTGCATTCTATACTCTTTGATTCGAAAATCAATTTTCAATAGCGACACCCACAAACTCACACAAATTGATAGAACTGAAATCAAGTAATACCAGTCAAAACATTCATAAATAACATATTTATATAAGTAACAACGGACAACCAAGATACGGAGTCAAAATAGCCACCACGTGACACCAAGTGATGTAAATACTAATCGGATGCTAACAGTTATTTCTCGTAAAATCCAGTGCCCATTGACAAACGCTTGCTTAGAGAGGGCCGAGAGAAGGATTTCACGAAGATTACTCGCTGTCGCAAACCCACGGGTATCATCCAGTAGACGCCACCGCGTCCAGTACTTGCAAAAGTCAGACCGTACTCCAACTCGGCACCACAATGGACACAAACTGCTAGCAACTTCAACAGCAGAGAACATGACGAATACCCTGCGTCCTCCGGAAGTAGCTTTTAACAAGCAATGTTCGCGGCTGCGACCAACACTCGGCCACGCCAAACCCGCAGTGAGCAAAGGCACCACTCTTGCCAACGGGCTACAGGAGACGCTTGGCCCCAACACGCCGCCGCTCTTGCGCTCTTCGCCGCCCGTGTCACACTGTTTTTTCTTGAGATCGTCGCAGCCCTCAACTTCCGCCTCCTCCGACCTGCTCTCTACCGTCGACAGTAACGCTCCATGCGCTCTTGCAGCCAGAGCGATTGCAAACCCGCGGGAATTACGCTAAATTATACGCGGCCGCACGGAACAGATATAAACGGATCAGTTTCACCTCTGCCACTTGACGGTATGCACACAGCGGTGATGTGTGTGCTCTACGGGAGCCTGTGGTATCGGATGTGTTTGGACTCCGTCGTCGGGTTGTCTTCCAAGTCACGAAGGACGTCATCTTCAAAGTCGAGAGTGCCGTGCGGCCGTGGAGCATCACGTTAGCCATCCTAGCTGTCAACGTATCAGTTTCTGGAACCCTTTGTTGTAGTGGGATGATAATCGTATGTGACGTCGTAGTTGCAACGGCGACTTACGACTGCACCCCTTCTCAGTTTGTGTGCATGCCGTGAAGCGGGAAATTTGAAACTGACCCGGTACTTACCGGTACTTTACATCCACCCGGTGTATTTCCTAACATAGCTTCTTTACCCAAAAATTATCTGCTAGAGACCCTCTATAGCCTTACAAATCTGTATTAGGAATTCTGAAACGCTGCGTAGCTGCGGACAAATGTGCTGATGCTGTATGTTTTGACCCTCTGCGCTGCGCTCGGCTGCCACGCCAAAGGCTACAGCGTCTGACAAAATCCTAGTCAAGAGACATTGCGATCTGTTTCGCGCGCAGTGGCAGAATCTCCCCAGCATAGCAGCTACACCTAATACTATTACTCATGAGTGTTTATTCTTTGCATATCCTGTCATGTCTCAGTAACATGTCATTTTTTTCTGTGAACACATTAAGCAAGTTTGTGCAGTGGCTAATGTATTAGATATCTATTCTGGATCGAATTTGATAAATTGACCTATATGTCTAACCTGGCCTAGGGATAGGGCCTTTGATAAGTTATCAAAACGTATCTGGTCCCGGGTTCGAATCCCTCTCAAATTTTGATTAATAATCAGCATTGGCGGCCGAAGACTTTGAGCACAAGAAGTCACCTTCACTCCACCAACGGCCCTGTCAAAGAGGGCAGATGAACGGACAGAATAGAAAGATAGATAGAGTAAAGAGTGTGTTACCGTGAACAGTTCAGTGATAGGGTTGTTCTTATCAGAATCGACACCAAACCAACACCGACAACAATAGTTCAGGTATACATGCCCACGTCGCAACCTGAAGATGAAGTCATAGAGAATGTATATGAGGATATTGAAAGGGTAATACAGTACGTAAAGGGAGACGAAAATCTAATAGGCATGGGGGACTGGAATGCAGTTGTAGGGGAAGGAGTAAAAGCAACGGTTACAGGAGAATATGGGCTTGGGACGCGGAATGAGAGAGGAGAAAGACTAATTGAGTACTGTAAGAAATTTCAGCTAGTAATAGCGAACACTGTGTTCAAGAATCACAAGAGAAGGAGGTAAACTTGGAAAAGGCCGGGTGATACGGTAAGATTCCAGTTAGATTACATCAAGGTCCGACAGATATTCCTAAATCAGATACGGGATTGTAAGGCGTACCCTGGAGCAGATATAGACGCACATCATAATATTGTAGTGATAAAGAGTATCCTGAAGTTCAACAGATTAATTAGGAATACGCAAATAAGTGAGATACAGAAGAACCAAGAGATGACGAGACATGCTTGAAGTTCTCTAAGGCAATAGATACAGCAATAACGAATAGTTCATTACGCAGTACAATAGAAGAGGAATGAACATCTCTAAAAAGGGCACTCATAGAAGTTGTGAAGAAAAACGTGTATACAAAGAAGGTCACTGCGAAGAAACTATGGGTAACAGAAGAAATACTTCAGTTGGTCGATGAAAGAAGGAAGTACAAAAACGTTCAGGAAAACTCAGGAATACAGAAATACAAGTCGCTGAGGAATGAAGTAAATATGAAATACAGGGAAGTTAAGACGGAATGACTACATGAAAAATGAGAAGAAATAGAAAGAGAAATTATTGTCGGAAGGACTGAGCATATAGCAAACTCAAAAAAACCTCCAGTGACATTAAAAGCAACGGTGGTAACGTTAAGAGTGCAACAGGAATTCCACTGTGAAATACAGAGGAGAGAGCGGATAGATGGAAAGAGTACATTGAAGGCCTCCATGAGGGGAAAGATTTGTCTGATGTGATAGAAGAAGAAACAGGAGTCGATTTAGAAGAGATAGGGAATCTAGTATTAGTATCAGAATTTAAGAGAACTTTGGAGAACTTGTGATCAAATAAAGCATAAGGGATAGATAACATTCCATCAGAATTCCTAAGATCATTTGGGGGAAGTGGCAACAAAACGACTATTCACGTCGGTGTGTAGAATGTATGAATCTGAAGACATACCACCTGATTTTCGGAAAAATATCTTCCACACAATTCCGAAGACTGCAAGAGCTAACAAGTTCGAGAATTATCTCACAATCAGCTTAACAGCTCATGCATCCAGTTGCTGACAAGAATAATATACAGAAGAATGGAAAAGAAAATTGAGTATGTTCTAGATGACGATCAGTTTGGCTTAAGCAAAGGTAAAAGCAACAGAAAGACAATTCTGACGTTGCGGTTGATACTGGAAGCAAGACTCAAGAAAAATCAAGACACGTTCATAGGATTTGTCAACCTTTAAAAAGCCTTAGACGATGTAAAATGATGCAAGGTGTTCGAAATTTCGAGAAGAATAGGTGGATGATATCGAGAGAGACAGGTAATATATAATATATATAAGAGCCAAGCGAGGGTAATAAGAGAGATCGACCAAGAACGAAGCAGTCGGATGTAAAGAGTGTAAGACATGGACATAGTCTTGCTCCTCTACTGTTCAATCTGTACATCGAAGAAGCAAGGTTCAGGAGTGGGATTAAAATTCAAGGTGAAAGGATATCAATGATAGGATTCACTGATGACGTTGCTGTCCTGTGTGAAAGTGAAGCAGAATTACATGATATCCTGAATGAAATGAACAATCTAATGACTACAGAATATGGATTGAGAGTAAATAAAAGAAAGACGAAAGTAATGAGAAGTAGAAGAAATGAGAACAGTTAGAAACTTAACATCAGGATTGATGGCCACGATGTAGATAAGTTAAGGGATTCTGCTACATGGTCAGCAAAAGAAACTATGGTGGACGGAGCAAGGAGGACATCAAAAGTAGACCAGCACTGGCGAAAAGGGCATTCCTGGCGAAGAGAAGTCTACTAGTATCAAACATAGGCCTTAATTTGAGGAAGAAATTTCTGAGAATGGACGTCTGGATCACATCATTGTAGGTAGTGAAACATGGACTGTGGGAAAACCGGAACAGAAAAGAATCGAAGCATTTCAGATGCGGTGCTACACGCTAATGTTGGATATTAGGTGGACTGATAAGGCAAGGAATGAGGAGGTTCTGCTCAGAATCGGAGAGGAAAGGAATATGTGGGAAACACTGATAAGAAGAAGGGACAGGATAATAGGACATCTATTAAGACATCAGGGAACGACTTCCATGGTACTAGAGGGAGCTGTAGAGGAAGACAGAGATTGGAATATATCCTGCAAATAATTGAGAACTTAGGTTGCAAGTGCTACTCTGAGATGAAGCTAGCACAGGAGAGAAATTCATAGCGGGACCAATCAGATGACTGACGGAAAAAAAGAAAGTATCTGATGTTGTTCGTGGGTTCCCCGACGAGACAATCCAGGGATGATTTGTTCAACGAGACTATACCCGCTGTCCACTCTGTCCTGGGACTGAGCTAGTGCTTCATCTTTAATGTCTTTGATGTTGGAAAGACTTCCAGCTCCAAGCTTCCTTCTTTATTATGCCACTACATCGTATTTGTCTGTGATTTTCCGCTTGCAATTTTCTTATAGAAACGTGGAGGTACACGTTTCTTCTTCTTTTGCATTATTCAAATGATTATTCATAGCAACATTTTAATTGTCATGAAATGATTTTTTAATTTGAAACTTTTCTTTGCCCTGCTGAATTATTGCACGTTAACGAAGACGAAAGAAATGTGGACAGTGCATCACCAATTGTAAGTAGGGAAAAAATACAAGATCTGATTGATCACCCAGAATCAACTGAACCATGCAAATGGCGTAATACATTAACTATGTTCACAGTTGAGAATACGAACAATGATAACAAAGAATTTATGCCTGAACCGGCTCGAACCCGGATTTCCTGCTTATGCGAGCGGTCGCCTTAACTGCTTTGGCTATCCGTACATGGCTAACAGCCAGTCGCAACTTTCCATGTGTCGTCGTTCCTGCGTCACACCCTGTTCTCGTAAACACGTTATGTAATTCCCGTACAGAGGAGGACATATTAATTGAAAATTGCTGCCTCGAATCGGCGGAAATGTGACATTGCAGTGTTGTTAAGAAGAACTATGCAATTCTCCTTCGGAAATGCATGCATATCATTTCATTACTTAGCTGAGGATTTATCATATTTGCATCTGCGAATGCATTTCACGTATTTCATAACGGCTGTAGTTGCCGCAGCGTCAGTTCCTCATGCATTCATATCCGCAGAGACACAGCGCCGTTTTTCTTAACACCACAGGTACTGCACTATCGCATCAAACGGCGTAAGCAGCTGTATGATGCTTACACCTTTAGATAATAACTCAATAGTAGTATCTTAATTATTCCATGGTGCTACTCACAAACAAGTACAAAAATACAAAGTGGTTACAGAATTAAGTTTTTGGATTTATCAAATACAGGGTTTTCTACAAATATTCTGAAAGCTATGCAAAATACCTCAGTTGCTTTTTCATGACGAATTTTGTGTGGCAGCAAGTAAAAAGTTGACGAAAAATACTATCACATCCAGAGCAACAATTAATGAGTTCAATGAGACGTTTTCCTTCCATATATTTGTGGGTTAACAAAAAACGGGTAACGTCTGTGATGGAAATCATTTACCTCCACTAGTTGTAAATCGACGAAGATCGAGCGTCAGAGGTTCTCTCTCTCTCTTTCTTTGGGATAGCTTTTATTTCTGAGTTAACGAAATCTGAGACGGGCTGTTGCAGACCCATGTACTTTCGATCTAACTGTGAGAGATGGCTGGGAATGGGGCACGAGGGCACCATTTGGGAATATTTGGGAGTGAATTTCCAGCCCAGCATTCGCTTGAGGATTAAGTCTTTTACATTTTTCATTCTCATCCCTGAAGGGAGAGAGTGACTTGATGAGAGAGATTATGCTTTTTTCAGACATAAATTTAGAGTATTCTGTTTTGGCACCATTTGTTTGTAGACGGCATTAAGTGAGAATTTAGAGTATCTTGTCCTTTTACGTTTCTTTTCCTGATTTGGTTTTGTTTGTGGAATAAACTAGAATCCCAGGGTTCACCTTACACGTCATGGAATGCCTTTCGAATACCTCATCTGGGATTAAAGAAACGTAAAAGCAAGCACTCTAGGAATTAATTTGTTGTTACACTCCATGTACCTATGGAAAATCATACGACGATATGACTTGATCTGAAAAACTAGGTTCAGGAGTTAAATAAGTAGTGTCAACAGAAACGTTCAGAAATATCTCTATAGTAACCAAACACCCATGACGTAGAGGTATATATCTTTTTTAATAATACGATTGTTCAGTCCAAAATTTATAGCTACTTTAATACGCCAGAATATTCGTAAACGTTATTCAGCCACATAAAATACCAAAACTTCATCAAAAGGATCACAGTTTAAGGAAAACTGTTGGGTAATTTATTTACTTCAGGCCTCTGCTATACCACACAGATTAAGTGTAAACAGAGAAAAAGGTTAAAAACTTGATTTGTGTCAATAGTATAAACGTTTTAATGGAATCTAAAGACTGCAATAGCTCACTACCCTGTAAAAACATTGGCTAGAGGCATCAGCAAATTACGCTGTTTATCGTTTTGTACAGAAACTATTTTATTTCCGAATTAGATTCGCATGTTTCGCAAATGTGTGCTGTTAAATTACTTTACCGTTCTCCACATGGACAAAAATTTCTTATCTCGTATGACAACCTTCACGCTCAGTTCCCATTCAGCAGTTAAGCAACATTTTTATTATGAAAGGCGCAGAAATGTGACATTTAAAACTACGGGTTAAGGTGTGGTTTAATACAGATATAAAGACTGCTTTTAGCGTTAGAACTACAGGATAAATTTCCCCTCCTGCAATGCTGTGGGCACATCTTCGACAGGCATCGAATCACTTGCGCCGGCCGGTGTGGCCGTGCGATTCTAAGCGCTACAGTTTGGAACCGAGCGGCCGCTACGGTCGCAGGTTCGAATCCTGCCTCGGGCATGGATGTGTGTGATGTCCTTAGGTTAGTTAGGTTTAATTAGTTCTAAGTTCTAGGCGACTGATGACCTCAGAAGTTAAGTCGCATAGTGCTCAGAGCCATTTGAACCATTTTTGAATCATTTGCTTTTCTCCCTCTGCCACATTGTAGTTCAAAGGGATCTGGCTTTTCGAAATGTGTAATAATTTTGTCAAGATCCATTGTAGACATCGAACCAATTCCTTTTATCATACCTTTGGGTGCTCGGAACTTCTGCACGGCTACTGGCGCGCGGTCGCCGTTACTTTAAAAGAGGTTTACCATTAGTGCGCTATCCATCATGGAGACAGACATACTGGGCGTTAAGGACGCAAACTGAAGAACAGCCAAGTGCCGCCCGATGACGTCAGCAGTTTGGTCCCATAAGAACTTACCTCCACCACCGCCCGTCTGTTGGTGTGCATGCTCTGATGCTTACAGCGCTATCTGTTGGTAATTTTTTTCCAAGGTGTTTCCCTCTGCATCGGTAGTGTACTGTTCAAATTTTACGTCTTTCTGAGCAGTGGTTTTCTTTCTACAGCGTTTTGAAACAGGAACTTTAATTATGGACATCGTGTATTAAAAATGGAATATGGCGTTGCGGTACAATGGTGATGATGGCATTTCAAGTTCTGGCTCTGACGATGAATACCCTTTAGACAGTTCACCTCTTGGTGTACGGCGTCGATTAAGAAAAATTATCACGGGGCAGATCACGGTAGTATTTTCATAGGATTATCCGAGGATGCGACGTATGGAATTGGAGGGTGAAACTGATTTCTGAAGTCTGGTCGTGAGATGCAGTTATGTGAAAATGAATTTGTCGTGTTTTTGTACTTTGTGGATGACTGTCTACACTAGGACATGCATATATTCTTCGTCATTGCATTCAGAACCACCTTGAACCCTCTTGGAAGATTCAACCCTTGGTCTAACATTTTAACACCCTTCCCTTCACGCACTTCACTACCAAATTAACTGTTATTTGATGCGTAGAGATGCATCCAATCAATCTATTCCTATGTTAGTCAAGTTATGAGAGAAAATTCTTTTCTCTCGAATTAGATTCAGTACCTCTTCATTATTTACTTAAATTTCTCATCTAATCTTCTTGCCTGTACCGATAGTTGCCCATGTTACACTTACACACTTTCCTAAATAAAACATTCATTACAGCGAGACGTTGATATGATAACCGACCATGTGTTATTCTTTACAATAACTACTATTCGTAATTGTAATTTCAACATATTCACCAGAAAATAGAATGTAAATGTAGAAACTGAAAACTGGAAAGCTCTTTATACAGGGTGTTACAAAAAGGCACGGCCAAACTTTCAGGAAACATTCCTCACACACAAATAAAGAAAAGGTGTTATGTGGACATGTGTCCGGAAACGCTTAATTTCCATGTTAGAGCTCATTTTAGTTTCGTCAGTATGTACCGTACTTCCTCGATTCACCGCCATGATTTCATACGGGATACTCTACCTGTGCTGCTAGAACATGTGCCTTTACAAGTACGATACAACATGTGGTCCATGCACGATGGAGCTCCTGCACATTTCAGTCCAAGTGTTCGTACGCTTCACAACAACAGATTCGGTGACCGATGGATTGGTAGAGGCGGACCAATTCCATGGCCTCCACGCTCTCCTGACCTCAACCCTCTAGACTTTCATTTATGGGGGCATTTGAAAGCTCTTGTCTACGCAACCCCGGTACCAAATGTAGAGACTCTACGTGCTCGTATTGTGGACGGCTGTGATACAATACGCCATTCTCCAGGGCTGCATCAGCGCATCAGGGATTCCATGCGACGGAGGGTGGATGCATGTATCCTCGCTAACGGAGGACATTTCGAACATTTCCTGTAACAAAGCGTTTGAAGTCACGCTGGTACGTTCTGTTGCTGTGTGTTTCCATTCCATGATCAATGTGATTTGAAGAGAAGTAATAAAATGAACTCTAACACGGAAAGTAAGCGTTTCCGGACACATGTCCACATAACATATTTTCTTTCTTTGTGTGTGAGGAATGTTTCCTGAAAGTGTGTCCGCACCTTTTTGTAACACCCTGTAGAATACAGCGCTCCATTTTGCGGCTTAACTGCAAGGTTACTTTGTATCTTGTGTGTAGAGTGCTCTCACATTGCTAATATGAACGCTTGCGTTCTCAAGACAAAGACGCAACGTCGTGGGACGGTGTGCTTACGTCACTGACGCGTGAGGCGACAGCACCGGAATGTGGGTGGGTCGACAGAGCAACACGAAACAGTTGCCACCGTGAGTGTTTCGAGAGTATCAGCCACTTCCACCGCCTCCAGCGCAGGCAACGCTTCTGGCAAATTTAGCAATCCTGCTTTGACCTTCCCATAGCTTTCCTCGCGTTGCGCAGTTCCTACAGCGGGAGGCTGGGCGCACGCAATTCTTTTTCAAAACACTGTCCCACACTAGGAGATTAAATGTGATACTTAAAATATGTGCCATAAACCAAGAACAACCAGTGTAAAGTTTTGATGAATTTGAGATACGTTAGGTAAGGAGCCAAGAAACTTAGCTAGTTTTATATTTAATAACTACCAAAGCCTAACTTCAACGGGAAGGCAGAATATGCCACTGCCATGTCATAAACACGGAAGTACCTCGTGCAAAAATGACAAATATACACTCCTGGAAATGGAAAAAAGAACACATTGACACCGGTGTGTCAGACCCACCATACTTGCTCCGGACACTGCGAGAGGGCTGTACAAGCAATGATCACACGCACGGCACAGCGGACACACCAGGAACCGCGGTGTTGGCCGTCGAATGGCGCTAGCTGCGCAGCATTTGTGCACCGCCGCCGTCAGTGTCAGCCAGTTTGCCGTGGCATACGGAGCTCCATCGCAGTCTTTAACACTGGTAGCATGCCGCGACAGCGTGGACGTGAACCGTATGTGCAGTTGACGGACTTTGAGCGAGGGCGTATAGTGGGCATGCGGGAGGCCGGGTGGACGTACCGCCGAATTGCTCAACACGTGGGGCGTGAGGTCTCCACAGTACATCGATGTTGTCGCCAGTGGTCGGCGGAAGGTGCACGTGCCCGTCGACCTGGGACCGGACCGCAGCGACGCACGGATGCACGCCAAGACCGTAGGATCCTACGCAGTGCCGTAGGGGACCGCACCGCCACTTCCCAGCAAATTAGGGACACTGTTGCTCCTGGGGTATCGGCGAGGACCATTCGCAACCGTCTCCATGAAGCTGGGCTACGGTCCCGCACACCGTTAGGCCGTCTTCCGCTCACGCCCCAACATCGTGCAGCCCGCCTCCAGTGGTGTCGCGACAGGCGTGAATGGAGGGACGAATGGAGACGTGACGTCTTCAGCGATGAGAGTCGCTTCTGCCTTGGTGCCAATGATGGTCGTATGCGTGTTTGGCGCCGTGCAGGTGAGCGCCACAATCAGGACTGCATACGACCGAGGCACACAGGGCCAACACCCGGCATCATGGTGTGGGGAGCGATCTCCTACACTGGCCGTAAACCACTGGTGATCGTCGAGGGGACACTGAATAGTGCACGGTACATCCAAACCGTCATCGAACCCATGGTTCTACCATTCCTAGACCGGCAAGGGAACTTGCTGTTCCAACAGGACAATGCACGTCCGCATGTATCCCGTGCCACCCAACGTGCTCTAGAAGGGGTAAGTCAACTACCCTGGCCAGCAAGATCTCCGGATCTGTCCCCCATTGAGCATGTTTGGGACTGGATGAAGCGTCGTCTCACGCAGTCTGCACGTCCAGCACGAACGCTGGTCCAACTGAGGCGCCAGGTGGAAATGGCATGGCAAGCCGTTCCACAGGACTACACCCAGCATCTCTACGATAGTCTCCATGGGAGAATAGCAGCCTGCATTGCTGCGAAAGGTGGATATACACTGTACTAGTGCCGACATTGTGCATGCTCTGTTGCCTGTGTCTATGTGCCTGTGGTTCCGTCAGTGTGATCATGTGATGTATCTGACCCCAGGAATGTGTCAACAAAGTTTCCCCTTCCTGGGACAATGAATTCACGGTGTTCTTATTTCAATTTCCAGGAGTGTATATATACTTTCTTTGGTTCATAATGGACAGGGGACATCGGCTGGATAAGTAATTGTCAATGTCAATAAAATTTACTGACAGAGGTGCAATTTAAGATATTTTATTTTATTGTGAAGCATTTCATTATGCCATCTTCAGGCCCCATAGGCATCTGTTCAAATAAACGAACATGCCGTATAGAGCCATAAATCTCTGGATATCGTGAATTCCATCGTTACACTATTGCTTCATTCGAAGAGGTGATAGCAACTATCACGTCTTCGAATGAAGCAATAGATTTATGGCTCTATAGGACATGTTCGTTTATTTGGATAGATGCGTATGGGGCCTGAAGATGGCATAATGAAATGCTAAATCTGGTTGTCTTCACAGTAAAATAAAATAATATCTTAAGTTACACGACTCTTAGTCAATTTTATTGACATTGAGAATATATACACTGGTGAAGGATCTTCCATTTTTTTCACTACTAGAAAGCCACTGTCATTGAGCTCAAGATAGTTAGTGACTCATACAATGGCCAAAACAGAAATACTAATTTCTGTCATGCTCATGACTGTACTAAAGCTCTAAACTTCTCCCGAACAGGCCATGAAGGCCCAACTACCGACTGGCCGCCGTGTCATCCTCGGCTCACAGGCGTCACTGGATGCGGATATAGAAGGTCATGTGGTCAGCAAAATGGTTCAAAATGGCTCTGGGCACTATGGGACTCAACTGCTGTGGTCATAAGTCCCCTAGAACTTAGAAACTTGAACCTAACTAACCTAAGGACATCACACACATCCATGCCCGAGGCAGGATTCGAACCTGCGACCGTAGCGGTTGGGCGGTTCCAGACTGTAGCGCCTTTAACCGCTCGGCCACTCCGGCCGGCATGTGGTCAGCACATCGCTCTCCCGGCCGTATGTCAGTTTGCGAGACCGGAGCCGTTACTTCTTAATCAAGTAGCTCCTGAGTATGCCTCACAAGGGCTAAGTGCACTCCGTTTGCCAACAGCGGTCGGCAGACCGGATGGTCACCCATCCAAGTGGTAGCCCAGACCGACAGCGCTTACCTTCGATGATCTGAGGGGAACCGGTGTTACCACTGCGGCCATGCCGTTGACCATGACTGTACTAGGTGGTTATAATTACAGTTCGGCTTCTTGAGTCAGTGTAGACAGAAAACTATTTATCATGTTGGTACTTTGTAGGAATCACGTTCAGACTGAGCGCTGAAGGATTCGATTTGTTTGTAGGGTTTGTTCCATGACTTACTGTTAGGCGCCGGTACTGGGGCTGAAACAGAAGCATCAGCGTGCATTACAGTTGCAGGCAGTTAACATGGGTCTGGACAAGGTGAGCATGACTTTACGACTGTTTTATCACACCAACAGCAGTAGTGCTTCTGTTCTTTGCGAGTACGGACGCATTAAAGGAATTTGGAGAGGTGCTCTTTCCGCATCGAGGTTGAGGAATAAATGACGATTTTGGAATTTCTCTTGGGTGAGGCCGACGGTCAATTGCCCAACAAACTGTTGAAGAAGTTACTGTTACCGTGACATTATGCTGGACGTAGTGTGCGATCCTCAAGTAGTGCACAAGTTGTGTCGCGTCAGCTGAACATTCCATGACTTACCATTCGAAAAGTTATACGAACGGTTGTGAAATGATACCTCTAGTGCGTTCCCAGGCTGTTATGGGTGCAGATGGCCACACACTGAAAGACGTTTGTAAACTGGAACGTAAACACAGTAAGGAGTTAACATACGTTACCCTCTCATGTGTAGATTAAAATGTGCTTCATTCAATGGTTGATTCGTTATTTCTCGTCCACGTATCCTTAGAAATGTTTCCAAAAAGTTACATTGTTTGACGAACACACGTTTTCATGTGGGCCCCCTCAACTAGGAAAACTTTAATCATAACCACCTTGCATTTCACGAGGAAAGACACTATAATAGTAAACTGAAGGTTATTAATTATAAGTACTTCAATGTTGTCATGATTGCATGTAGCTGTCGGAAAAAAAACGAAAAAAGTACACAAATGAAATGACATAATTTCAGAGACTTTACTGGTCTCATACAGATGTGGTTTTATGTATATAGACTGAAGAGGCGAATGAAAATTTGTACCAAGACTGGGAATCGTACCCGGGTCTCTTGTTTACTAGATACGTGTGCTATCCACTAAGTCACCTTGGCACAGCAGTTCGCACAAGTGTACGGATTACCCTGCCATGCCTCCCTCTTCGATGCAAATTCTCACTGCCACTCCAGTCTACCTTAAATTCCGCCTTACACACGAGCACATGATTTTGGATCGAGGAGGGAGGCGTGCCAGGGTAATATGTGCAATTGTGCGAACTGATGTACCAAGGTGACTTAGTGGACAGCGCACCTGCCTAGTAAGCAGGAGGCCTGGGTTCGATTCCTGACCTCGGTACAAATTTTCACTCGCCGCTCCAGTCTATATACATAGAAAAAATACACCACTGCAAAAAATCGATACACCTAGAGATTGGGCTAATTTGATCACATTAATTCTTAGGAAACTGCCGACAAAGGTATTTGAATTTGAGTGCAACGACTCTTTTAATTTCAGTGAACTGCTTTGTTGATGTTATGTTCATAGAAAACAAAATATTGTGGGAGCCTCAGTTGCTTGGTTAAAGATAAAATGGCTTCACTACAAGTTTAATTCACCAGGTAACCTGTACTATCAATTTTCCTTCAGTCCACAAGAGGCGTCCAAGATAAATCTAATAAACAGAGGCAAACATCAGGTGAATTATGACTTGGAAGCCATTCACACGATAGCTATACGATTATCAGCAGAAAAGGTCGAAACCTTACGGTCGTTAATGTCTTTTGTACATCTACAGAGTAGGGAATTTTATTAGATCCTATTGCCAAGCCATCCAGGAGACTGTGTAAACTACCAGGTGAAAGTTATTATTAATAATGTTGGAGCTGGGAAATTACGTTTTATTTGAGATTTTAATACTTGTTTCGTCTTTCTGTAACATGTGATGATTCATACAGTGACCATTCCACATGTAGAATGCCTTCGAATGTTCTAACCTACAGAGCTATCATTGTTTTCCTTCTTACCAATGTATGAGGATAAGAGTGAAATAGAGAAAATTCATGAAATGTGTTTATAAAAATACCTGACTTTATTGTATTGCCTAAAACAGCAAAAAAGTAACATTTCGGAATTAATACATCATAAAACCAATCGTTTGTGAAACTAATCCAATGCAAAACAACCAGAGCCAGAAAAATTCTTATTAAGAGAAGTGCTCGAGAACTTTTAGACAGCACAACTAATACTAGAATTTATACTCATATTTATTGATACCGAAAATGAAATTAGAATAAACTATTGAGAGCATTAATGGTACTGAAACTTTTCAATGCTCGATTCCCACAACCAAAACTTTTTGGCATTTTTTTTTTTTTGCATTAAGACACAGAAATGTTAGTCACATGTGATATCCATAAACAGAGTCTACTGATTGAACTGAGTCTGACAGTGGCAGAAATGTAGAGAAATAAGTAACAAAATGGGATTGAATGTATGGCAAATGAATATCCGTTATATTCGGTTTTAAAGAATAATCATAACGTCTTTAAGTAGAAGTGCTCAGTTATTGCAGAAATACTTTTGTTCTACAGTACTCTGAATTAGCGGTGTTCAAATTCCAGACTAAAAAATTTAGTTTATTTTGTTTGTGAGTTCACCAAAAGAATGAAACGTCTCTGCGAACTTGCAAAGACACGAGTTAAACTCATAATTCAGGCTGGAATCGAAAGCAGGAATGTAAAAAGGAATTAAGTGTTGACCATTGTATAAAGCGTGAACTGGGAATATAAGGCAGACTTGTAAACGTAGAGGAAATGTCTGCTGATGTCAGGCTGAGAGAGAAAAACAAAAAACAAATAATGCCTTACCTCCCGTAATTATGGAGGAAGTGCAACAGATGTCAAAGGAAGTAAAACGCAGGAAAGGTAGTGGCAATGGCAATATAGATAAGGAGCTTCAAAGAAGGGAAAACCTCCACACTCGCCCCCTCCCCACCCACCACCAGAGATTTATACACTTGGAAAATGAACAGGGGCAGACTAGTGTGATAGGCCTACCAGGAGATGAGGAACCAGCTCATCATCAGTTGAGAGGGACCGTAAACTTTTGGATATTTAACCACTTGACAGGGGTGGAAATTCAATAAAGCTGTATTAGCTTCGACAACCGCGAAACAATGCAATCGAGCGGATCAAGTAATACCGCTGTCCAAAGAACAAGCTCAAAACAACTGTACAACTGTGATATTTCATGCGGAAATATATTAAATGCAACGTATAAGTTTCATTACTGGGGAGATGTTCTAGATAACAGCTGGTGCCGGCATCATTTTAACCCCGGACAACATGGTTATGGTAAAATGCGACCTTTCACAATGTGTATTAGTGAATCAGGGCACAGCAAACTGGAGAGATTTTGCAGACACCCATGGTCCTTATCGATTTTGATATGGCCTTTGATCAGTTAGGTAGGAAGCAGTTGTTATCAGTTATGGAAATGATACACTTTCCTAAACAGTAGTCTATGTCAGAAGTCATAATAGAGATACCAACTTTCAAATAAAACGGAACGTACACCAGTCGTAGGAACTATAAACTAAGAAATGACTGAAGCACACTCAAAGATTGAAATGCTAAGGTATGAAAAAAGCATTTGATTAAACCCACCACTGTATATCTCGCATACTTTTTTTAACTATTTTCAACGACAGTATAGCCATCGTCAGTAGGATTTTATTTGATTTATGGCATATAATAGTAGCATCGTTATAAACATTACATATCATTATTAAATGTGTTCTGTTTGGTTCCAAATATATTATTCTGTGGATAGTATTATAATGCCCTACTTACTACAAGTCACAAATCGTTTCTACGATTGTTGCTGTTATTTCAGGCATATTTTCTCTACTTTTTGCCATTTCTTCGGATTACAGCATGTCATCTGTAACTGTATGGACGGTTATAATGAACAAATATGAAAAAATGAACTTATGTACGTCAACGTTATACTACTGGGAATTGCAGTTGTGTAGTGAATATAGTTTTGTTGTGCACTAGTTTGTTGCATAATCTGCCACATACTCATGTTCGTTGATCGGCTTGGAGTTGTTTTTAGACACAGAAACTTTTACACCTTTGTGATGATTCAAAACACTACGCCATCTTTTGGTTCTCGTGAAGGTATTATAAAACTATTCACAGCACACAATATTTCGAACCAAACAGTATACATGTAATAATGATTCGTAGCGTTTATAACAATGATACTTTCGCATCCTTTAGAATAAAGAAAAACTCACTTATGATGGTGATATTGTCGCTGAAGTTAGTTTGGGAAAGAAAATTATCAAAGATGTTTTGCATCAAGGCGGATCTGTATCCCACATTTTTGTTTTCATGCAAACGCAGACCAATGGAAGAGTTTGAATATAAGAAACAGCAAATATTATTTGACGTGGTCAAATTTGAAGATAAGTGATCTGTTGTATTAGAGCTGTGGAGATTCAGAAAATTCACAGATGTTATTTTATTGATTACTGGTTTATCTGCAAGCCTGCCGGCCGGGGTGGCCGTGCGGTTCTAGGTGCTACAGTCTGGAACCACGCGACCGCGTGACGGTCGCAGGTTCGAATCCTGCCTCGGGCATGGATGTGTGTAATGTCCTTAGGTTAGTTAGGTTTAAGTAGTTCTAGGGGACTGATGGCCTCAGAAGTTAAGTCCCATAGTGCTCAGAGCCATTTCTACAAGCCTAATCCAGAGCTTTAATACAGTAAATTGCGTCTAGAAAGTACAGAATTGTAAATTGTTAGTGTAAAAGTATCACTCAATACATGCGATACAACTGATAAATGTGCAAACGGAGGGGAAAATCGACGTAATTTGTGTGAGCAGGATCCTTTTTTGTAGATAAAAAACTAATTTAAATTGTGACAATATTATGGTGCAAGGTTACGTAGCTGTCACATGTAATGCAAACTGGCAGAATCGGACTGTTTTCATATGTGGACTTTACATTATTCTAAAGTAACGTCGTAAGCAGTGGACTCTGTTTGGCGTCCCGTGGCACTTTACATTAAATACTGTACTGTACATTAAATACTATGCTCATAAGTACAGCGGTGGCTAACGAAAACGCATCGAACTGTGATTGACTTAAAGACAATTGTATATTTACTGTCAAGTGGTTTAACGCGTCCTTGTGAAATATAATGATAAAAACTCCCAAGTGCAATCAAACTGTGGCCGACTACATTAGTCGACAACGATATTATTGCACCTGGGAGAGAGGGCGCTTCGGTCTGCATATCGTGAGATTTTATCGTGATACTTGACAAGGACATGCTTAACCACTTTAGATTATATGCGCAACTGTCCTGAAAGCATTCACGTGTAAGTAGGCTGTTTATGTTTTCTTTATGTAAGTAGGCTGTTTATGTTTTCTTATTGGCAACGTTACGTAGCGCTCTATATGAAAATCACTGGCTGTGCTGTGTGCAGTCTGTGGCTAGTTTGCATTGTTGTCTGCCATTGTAGTGTTGGGCAGCGGCAGCTGGATGTGAACAGCGCGTAGCGTTGCGCAGTTAGAGGTGAGCCGCCAGCAGTGGTGGATGTGTGGAAGGAAATGGCGGAGTTTTGAAATTACATATATTTTAGACTTTTGATGATATTAAGGTAAATACATTGTTTGTTCTCTATTAAAATCTTTCATTTGCTAACTATGCCTATCAGTAGTTAGTGCCTTTCGTAGTTTTAATCTTTTATTTAGCTGGCAGTAGTGGTGCTCGAAGTATTGCAGTAGTTCGAGTAACCAAGATTTTTGTGAGGAAAGCAATTTGTGAAACGCATAGGTTAATGTTAGTCAGGGCCATTCTTTTGTAGGGATTTCTGAAAGTCAGATTGCGTTGCGCTAAAAATATTGTGTGTCAGGTTAAGCTCAGTCCTGTATAATTGTTCTAAGGGGACGTTACACACGGTTTGACTCGTTTTCTTTAGACACCACTGCAATTACTTACGGTAACGTTTCCGAGTGTCTCTAATAACGGCCACGGGAGGCCAAGTGCAGTAACATAGTGGTTGTGTAGTACTATGTAACCTCAGTATGTAAACGTAAACATCATGTGTTGTTTTTCACACTGTTCACGACATATCTTTAAGTGCCCTTGCTGCTGCAGGCAGAAGACTAACTGATGCTATCGGTCAAGGATCGCAGGAAGTTCTGCCAAATGGCGCCAACAACTGATTGTTCTCTCAACAGAACCATTGAATAATTAATACAATGACAACGCTGGGAATAAATTATACAAAACGAAATAGTAAGACGTCCTTAATATTCGCTAACGGACTGTCATAAACAAGGTGCCATGAAAGTGTGAGAAGTACAAGTATATACATATGTTACATGTGTAAGTTTAACAAGTATAATTACATTTCAACTGAATTATGAACAAATAAGAAAGCGTGGGAGAATACAGACAGAGATCCACAATACTTTCTCTTATAATAATACGACATGTAATCGTTAAAAGCAAGGCATTCGGTAGTGTGCCGTAATTTTGACATCAACAGTCAAAAAATTGGTGTTAGGTTATTATACGAGTGTCTGGAAGTAGCTGACGGATAACAATCAGCAACCAAATACTTTTAATTTTAAAAACAAGCCTCGCGTGGCTTGTTTACATTTTAGATGTAAGATATAAAGTGAAAAACGCGTATGTACATTAAACAATACTTCAGTACAATCGTAGATAAGTTCTTTGTAAATTGGAAAACGTTAACAGAGTAGTACAATACACTGATATTGACTAACACTTCGTCGTGCGATGTTGGTATATGCAAGGGACAACAGTTGTGTAGCCTCTAGGCTGAGGTCTCTATGTGTGAAGTACTATACGATGTATGTGAAAAGACGAAATTGAACAGATACAATCCAAGCCAGTTATGAGAAAATAAAACAGAAGTAGTATAAATTACATATTTTGGTATGGGTGTGTATCGATTTTTTTTCATTGGTCACTAAGAAGATGACACACATTATTAAATTAAAGTGTACTTAGCCTATTGCTGCAGATAAACTGTTCATCAGAAATCTGAGGCAAGTGTTAAGCAAAAGGTCTCCATCGATCATGTGTAACCTGTTCATCAAGCCAAATAAAACTGTAGATCTCTGTCTAGATGCTAACCACCGAACAGGAAATACGACAAGAGTATCACACAAAGTTATGACTGAGATACAGACAATGCTTTTGTTTAGAATAAAAAATTAAACGAAAAAAATAATCCAAAACTTGTGATCATCTTGTATAATGTGTTTATGAAATCAATCCATAATATAGCCCGAGATCTAGGTGCACATAAGAATCGTGATTGGTAAACGGTTTACGTATACCACGACTGCACCGTAAATGCTAGCTGATTGACACATTCTGTCTTTTCCCATTCGTCAACTGCTTCTTGTTGCTGGGACAACCCGATTTCGCGCAATGGTCACGCTGACCTCACACCATGTGACATCCAGCTTTCTGTGTACGACCAGGAGATCTTTGTCAACACGCCTCTGCACTTTCACTCATTTCCACGGGCTTTTAATACGTTATGTTACTGTATCAATCTCGTTTGTAACGTTTTCAGACCAGTTTACTTTAAGGTCACGATGTCATAAATTAGTTTTTTAGGAACCTTTAACTTTTCTGCGAGTAAGTAGATATCCAAATTATTTTTGGCTCAGACAGCATAAATAAAAAGAGATCCTAGCTACTGCATCCCGATAGGACTGTCATTAACTCGTTTCCTGATTTCCAAAGGGCCAGATGGTCGAAACTTCTGTTATAGTGCCAAACCGTTACTGTAGCGTTGGGATCTTTGAAACGTCCAGCGTTTCGCAAATTTGTGTGTGATATTTTCCACTTTTGCTGGAATATGAACTTTCCAGTATTTTTAAAAGTAAATCTGAGCTTTACTAATGTCTGCTTTACCTGAAGAAATAAAATCACGTATTCAAGAACTATTTGCTACGGCCATAAAAATTTTTCTAAATAATAAAGCGCAGTTGAAGAAATGGCGAAACGATTAATTTGTGGACAGTACTTATTCCCTGATCAGTTACTTAATAGAATAAATTGAGATGTAACTGCTATTAATATGAGATATGGAGACTGTACTGACAAAATCTGACCTACACAACTTCAGGCCAGTAATACGTTCTGTATAAGATCTGTAAACTGGTTTCTGTTCGATGATGCGTCGCTAAGAATTCAGAATGCATTGCAGCGCGTATACGCAACAATTTTTGTATTAATTTTTAATGAATATATGTTTCAGATTTGTTGTTACTCCATATAAATGATGACCCGTCCTTTCATTACGCCAGTCCTTTCCTTACGCCAAATTAAGCTTTTTTTTTTTTTTTTTTTTTTTTACAAAATGTACGCACCACAGTTTCTGATGGAGGGAGGCGAAATGGTATTAAAATCTCGTTAGGGAGCTCTTCACAATTGTGTTACTCACCCGACCGTGGTGCTACCGTGGTCAGACTGCGAACTATGGCTCAGAGTAAGGGTCGGTGCAAATCGATCAGACGTCACTTCACTTTCAGATTGTGAACCGTAAACATCAACTGACGAAAGTAAATCATTCTTTAGCGAAATATGGCTCACTATCCTCCTACAGAGATGGTTGATATGATGTTAATTTTAGGTGAGCTCCATAACGATTACGCTGCAGCTGCGCAATTGTATGCGGATAGTTTCCCAAACAGACGACATCCAAGCGAAAACATTATTCGAAATTGCACTCAACGAGCTCGAAATGGATACATGCACCGTCCACCTCGCCATCTCAAATACAATGAAAATGACGCTCGTACCCTTACCGTTCTCGCCTGTGGTCAACTGCATCCCAAAGTGAGTAGTCATGCGATTCAGAGACAAACTGGAATACCGAAATCAACTGTTTTGAGGATTTTGAAGGCACATAAATATCATGCGTATCATATCACACTGACACAGGCATTAACGCTGAAAGATATGCAAATAAGCGTGCATTCCTGCCAATGGGCCTTGGAAATAATAAGAGGTGACAATGACTTTTTTAGAGATACGTTATGTTTGCCGATGAAGCAGCTTTCAAAAACAATGGCGAATTAAATCGTCATGATTCTCATTATTGGTTCCCCGTCAATCCACAATGGCACAGACCGCTGACAATCAACACAAATGGTCGTTAATGGTCTGGTGTGGAATTTTAAACTGTTACTTGATAGGGCCGTATTTTCTTTTTTTTTTTGACCGAAATGTTACTGGGGAATCTTATTTACAACTTCTCTGCGATGATTTGTTGGAGCTAATGGATCATGCTGATTTACACTAGGCAACGAATGTGGTTTCAGCAGGACGGAGTAGCTCTCCATTATAGTAAAAATGTGCGGAATGTTTGAAATTTATGATACCCTGGTCGGTGAATAGAACACGGCGGACCAATTCAGTGGCCTCCACGTTCACCACACCTAACATCGCCTGATTTTTTCTTGTGGGGTTATTTAAAAAATATTGTTTATGAAAGAAAGCCCACAACCCGAAACGATATGGAGTAACGCATTGGAAGAGCGTGTGCACCCATACCACAGGATGTGCTGCTCAAAGCTGTGGACAACTTTCGTAGACGATTGACTTTATGCATTGAAGCAAATGGGGACAATTTTGAACAATTTCTTCGTGGCTAATTTCATTAATTAAGCACCCCAAATTGTGAGACGCAAGGGGACTTATACTAATGAAGCACCCCAAGGTGTGAAAGGCAAGGGGATTCACACTAATGAAGCACCCCATGGGACCATAATTCTATTATGACCATGTCGTTGTTCGTGGATAACGCTAAAAGTAGGATACAGTACATTTTGTACAAAAACAGCTTAATTTGGGGTAGAGAAAGAATTGGTGCACATTTTTTATCGATTTGATGCGTCTTTCTTGGATAATTCTAAATAAATCGGAGTTCTTCCCCAATTTTAATTTTTCTCGATTTCAGCGCCATGTCTCAGTGGTTTAAAAAATTTTTCATGCAAGGGGGCGGGGGCTGGTGGTCACGTGTAGTATCATTTAATGTCCCCCTATGAGCTTACAAAATTGGCTTATCCACTATTTTTACCCGATGTATAGTTTTCGAGATACTATCATCCGAAACTTCAGATGGACCACCATATATGGTGGTATACTTAAGTTGGAACTTAAGTAGTGGCAACACTGCTGTAGAGACACTATGCAATGGAATCTATTATTGTCACTGATAGCACACGTTGTTGACATAACTACCTTAGCTTCAAGCAAATGGGCTCGGCCGTCCCACGTCACCGGCGTGCGCACAGTCGAGGGAAAAACAGTCACTTGTGAGCGAGCGGTCTAACGTAACGGTGTCACTATGTTTTCAAAACAGAAATAACGGAGTTGGATCCAGATTGAATGTGCCAGAGGTCGTACAGCTCGACAGTGTCATCAAGGTCTTCAAGAGGTGTGCGGGGAATCGGCATTGCTGTACAGAACAGTGGCACGTTGGGTAAAAGCCTTCAACTGTGACAGACAAGCATCGGGTAGGTGGTCCTAGCGTCTCCGAAGAAGTGCATGCTGTTGCCGCGTTAGTGGACAGTCATCGACGGCATACGGTTCTTGAGCTCGCCCACGAAACCGGATTAGCGCGTACGACTGTGCTTCGCATCCTGAGGGAACGCCTGGGCATGCGAAGAATTGCGTCACGGTGGGTTCCGCATGACTTGACGGAAATGCAGAAATGGATGCGTTACGACGCTGCTCAGACGCACTTGGAGCGCTATGGGCGCGAAGGAGAGGCTTTCTTAAGCTGTATCGTAACACTGGATGGGATATGGGCCACATCGTACGAGCCAAAAATGGAACGCCAATCAAATGAATGGCATCATAATGGATCGCCGCGAAAGTCGAAAGTGCGTCAGAACCCCAGTATGATGAAAGTTTTGGTGATTCTCGTCTACGACCGTGATGGTGTTATCCTAAAGCATTATGTGTCTCCACGGCAGACCGTCAACGCACTGTGTTACTGTTCGTGTTTGGAGCATCACCTGTAACCAGCTTTGCGAAAGAAGCGGCGACACTTTCTGCGCAACGCACCCATCATTTTGCACGACAATGCGCGGGCACATACAGCGCAAGCTGTGGCTGCTCTGTTCGGTCGATGGGACTGGGAAGTACTGTATCTAGGCGCTCAGTCCGGAACCGCGCGACTGCTACGGTCGCAGGTTCGAATCCTGCCTCGGGCATGGATGTGTGTGATGTCCTTAGGTTAGTTAGGTTTAAGTAGTTCTACGTTCTAGGGGACTGATGACCACCGATGTTAAGTCCCATAGTGCTCAGAGCCATTTGAACCATTATTTTGAAGTACTGTACTATCCACCATACTCTCCGGACCTAAGTCCTTGTGACTTTTATTTAATTCCGAAGACGAAGGAATCACTTCGTGGCATTCGCTTCAGAACTGTTCCAGAGATTCGATAGGCAGTAGACCGCTCTGTTGATGAACAGAACAGGCTCTGCTAACGGTATACTACGCCTTCCACATCGCTGGCAACGGGTTCCACACAACGCTGTGACTACTTTCAAGGTCAGTAACAGGTTCAAACATGTAACTGTTTTGTATCGGTTGTGAATAAATAGTTGCCACTATTTAAGTTCCAACCCTCGTATGTATAATCATGTGCTTGCAGTTAAAGAGTGTTTTTCGCACCGAGTTGTAAAAATACTAGTTAGCCTTGACCTTACTCACCGATGGATTGGTTTTTGGCCCCATACAGATGGTTGAGCCTGCTCTGCTTTCCAGATTACAATTACAGTTCTAAATTGCAACTATCAATTCATAACATTTTTGTGCAATAACAAGTAAATGGCTACCACTATTCAAACTACTACAGATTCAGGACCTATATGTCTTACGTATGCTCTGTTTAGCATACAGAAGTGATGAGTCCCTGATAAAACGAATAGTAAAATGAACAAACAATTTCAGTGACAATATTTCCTAATAATTAAACTGATAAAAGATCTTTATGTCTAAGTTTGTAGAGCTTCACCATTATTAATCATCTACCTGTAACCGTCCTTAGTTCATTGATAGTATGTGTTACTGAATTTGTTGCCAGAACGTTTTAATACTCTTTTGCCATTATCCAAGTGAAACCACTGGTACGCTGCTTGATAAAATGTACTACAGTCTCGTATCCTATACGCAAAAATAGTATTTCAATATCAAGTAAGGTAAATACCAATAGTTAACTTTCTTTATGAACAGTGCTAGTAATTGGTACAACGTTGCCTAATTAGGCTTGCAACCGTTTTCCTTTACGTAAACTTTTACTTATAAGTAATAGAATCTAGGTTCGAATTACGTTTTTCTGCTATTTCTTCCTTGCAATGACAATATGTTCGAGAAACGAAAAGTAGTCCGACCCTTAACCATTAGAAAATATCATGGTCAAATCTAATTCAGTTCACAAGAGTAATATTATCGATGTATTTCTAATTTGTTAGTAGCTGATAGTTTTGCAATTTTTGCGGTTTTTTAACAGAAATAAAATAAAAATGGATTGTAGAAAATGTAAGTTCAGCGAAGTATGTATGGGTAAAACATGAAAAAAATTATGTTTTGCTCGAGGTGACTCCCATCCAAAAACGAATTTACTCACTACAATAGTTCAAATTTACACCCCAACCAGCCCACAGCTCATGAAGAGATTGGACCATGTACGGTGAGACAAAAGAAATTATTCAGAAATTAATGGTGACAAAAATTTCATTGCGATGGCGGACTGAAATTCAATAGTAGGAAAATGAACAGGAAATGGACTTGGAAAAAGGAAAAAAAGAAAGGTTCAAATGGCTCTGAGTACTATGGGACTTAACATCTGTGGTCATCAGTCCCCTAGAACTTAGAACTACTTAAACCTAACTAACCTAAGGACATCACACACATCCATGCCCGAGGCAGGATTCGAACCTGCGACCGTAGCGGTCACGCGGTTCCAGACTGAAGCGCCTAGAACCGCACGGCCCCACCGGCCGGCAGAGAAACGAAAGGTGAAATCATCTGGTAGCATCCTACGAAGCACAATTTAATCATTGTTACAAATGAAGGTAGTATACTGAGAACAGACCAGTAGACATCAGAAAACTTTGGATATATTAAATAACGATCAGAGATTTCGAAAAGAGATTATAAACTGCAAAACATTTCCAGGCCCAAACCTGGTCTCTGACAAGAATTTACTTGCTTATGAACTAGAGATTAGGACTGAAGAAATTGCATGAAAGAAGGAACTGAAGGAGATGAGATCTGAATAAATAGCATGAAGTTGTTAAGAGTTTCAAACGGAACATTAGGCAACTACTAACTGAAGCAAAGAAAAAGAATACAACATAAGACGAGTGGGTAGCTTTAAGAGCAGAAATAGTGAGGGCCGCTGAGGACTAAATAGACAAATAGACAAGGCCCTATACAAATTCTTGGATAATGCACGACATACTACTTTTAATTGACGAAAGGAGGAAATATAAAAATGCAGCTAAAGGGAATGCAGACGTCTAAAAAAATGAGATCTACAGGAAATGAAAAATAGCAAAGGAGGAGTAGCAATACGAAAAGTGAAAGGGTGTGGATAAATGCATGACAAGGAGAAAGATAAATGGCGCCAGTAGGGAAAGTTAAGGAGGCCTTTGGAGACAAAAGAAGCTCCTGTACGAAAATTAAGAGAGCAGACTGCAAAGAAGATGTCGTATTAAGCAAAGAAGGGAGAATGAAAGGTAGAGGGAATATACAGAGATGTACGCTGACACAGTGACTAAGACCGCATGAAAGTTACAGTTATCCCAATTTGCATAAGGAATTCATATCTGTGAGAGTTGTGCCCTTTGTTACCATGATAATAATGAACTGTTGTTACGAACACCATTAGACGGAGCTTCTTACAGACAAATGTGTGGAAGACATGATATTATCAGACTATAGATTTCACTATGACAGAAGGTGCTTGAAAATTCCCAAGGTGGCGAAGTTAGCTAACAATGAAAGCATGAAATAAAGAGTTTATTTCAAAAATAAAAACAACCTATACAGGAAAACGTATTTTCTCGACAAATTCGCAGCGGCTTTGGGCTAGTGTACGAGGGTGGATCAGAAAGTAATGCCTTCTCTGACATAAAAACATTACTAATGAACGGATAACAGCAGAAATAGTGAACTTCACAGCCTCATCTTTTCCCTACACAACAATAGCGTACAACAATCACCATGCATTTGTACAAATTTACTCCATTGTCGAGCCCTGGCACCAAAACTAGGTTGGAAAAATTTTGGTTTTTCTTCTTGGCCCATTTTTCGCGGAATGACTTTAAAGCTGTTCACTGTGAAATCCAAAGCATCTCTCTCCACGAATCACTCCAGCAGAACGTCCTCGATTGGTAGTCTATCTGCTACAGCAGCTGTGTGGTTTATGTACAAAGTTCGTTTCTCCGTAACCAAAATTCTTCATGCAGTGCCGCTCGTTGCCGATGTCCACTACAGCTTCTCCTTTGACTTATTTCATGCACGAGGTTAGGCCAGCATAAAAGAAAGGGTCAAGAAGGAAATCCATGAATTTACCAAGTTGGTTTTGATGCCTGAGTTCAAGTATAACGCAGTTATGTAGGAATGCATGGTGACTATGTTGAATGGTAACGCTGCGTACCAAATCCGCTTTTATATGTTAATTATTAAATTTTTATGATACAGAAGACAGTGCTTTTCGATCTACACACGTACACAAAAGACTTGATATCTACAGGATCGTTACAGCAGAACAAACTTCAAGGAAATAGGAATCATATAAGGATAATACGTGACATATGATACTGCAATTGAATTCGAGAAGATTTACGTCGAAACAAGGCTCCCGAGTAGAAGAGATTCCTTAAGAATTATTGAGACCACTGGGAGAACCCAGCACTATAGAAGTATTTCACGTGTTATTCAAGGTATATTAGACGAAATACCCTCAGACTTGAGGAATGTACTAATCCATGTTTTTAAGCAGACAGGTACTGCAGGTGTGGATATTACCGAGCCGTCAGTTTAATGATTCATGCTTGATAAATATTGGCTCAAATCAGAGGAGTGGAAAAAAGTGATAGAAGTTTAGCTCAGGTAAGATCAGTTTTGGTTACAGAGAAATGTATGAACACGACAGACAATACTGGTCCTATCTTAGAAGATAGACTACAGTAAGGCAAACCTACATTTTTAGCATTTTTAAATTCAGAGAAAATTTTTACAATTTTGCACAGAACATACTTACAGAAATTCTAAAGGTAGCAGGGATAAAATACAGAGAAGAAAAATTTATCTACAAAATGAGATGGCAGTTACAAAAGTCGAAGGACGTGAGAGAGACATTATTAAATCTATACATTGAACAAACCAAGAAGAAATGTCGATTGTTAGTGTAATGCTTGTGGTCAGGGGCGGCTCCTGTATAGGTTTGCAGGTTTGCGCTACCCCAAAGGAATAATTTTGTTCAGCTGTGTTTGCCTTCTGAGCGTTCTGTACTAGTGGAGAAGTAACGCGCCGTTTATCTCTTTTAAAATGCCCGGGCTCCAAACGCTGAACGCAGCGGAGTTGGACGGTATGTGCCGACGGCAACAGCGGGTTGTACTGTGGCTGCAAACGCGGACTTTGGTGTCTCAGAGAGGGTGCGGGGTATGGGGGCAACGCTTGGCATCACTGTACTCGTATGCGGGCCTTGTGTGTATAAACACCTCACCCGAGCCGCCCTACTAGTCGCATGAAGAGGGCCCATCCGAAGGGAAACAGAACTTTCGGATTTTCGAACAAATGGTTCAAATAGCTCTGAGCACTATGGGACTTAACATCTATGGTCATCAGTCCCCTAGAACTTAGAACTACTTAAACCTAACTAACACACATCCATGCCCGAGGCAGGATTCAAACCTGCGACCGTAGCAGTCACGGATTTTCGAACAAAGCGGGATTCTCGCGCTACCTAACCAGTTCAGATGTAGCTGAGAGCTAACTTACTATTTCCTGTGCGTTGTGTTAGTTATTTTGGCGTGTGCTACAGTGAATTTTGAGGATCAAGTGACAAGTGAATACGTGAAATAATGAATCAGGTAATTTCATTGCTCTCTGAACCCTTCAGTTCATGGAAGTTTGAAGAAAAATTAGAAATCAAGAGGCTTGGTAGGCCGACTCCTTTTTTAACAATTTCGCACACCGTTAAAACAAAAAGTCGCCAATTCAATAGGAAATTTAAATTGTACAACAAGCATTAATGTCTGTGTGGTTGTGACATGAAAAATTCCTTATTTTGTTTTCCTTGTTTATTATTTGGAGAAGATATTTCATGGTCTAAACACGGAGTCTGTGACATTCAACACCTCCAGGACAAAATTAGAAAACACGAACTTTCTTCAGTCCATGTAAATAACGTATTGAATATATCAAGTCTAGGCAATGTAAATATAGCTACCCAATTAGACAGTGGGTACAGAAGGTCCGTGGCATTACACAACCAAAAAGTTGCCGTTAATAGGTACATATTGAATCTAATTATTAACTGTGTTCGTTTCTGTGGTGCGTTGGAACTTGCCCTTAGAGGACATGATGAGACTAAATCATCTTCCAATGCTGGTGTTTTTCGTTCCTTGATTAATTTTAGTGCAGAATTAGACTCGGTATTAAAATCGCATTTAGAGAAAGCTACAGTTTTCAAAGGAGCCTCAAAAACCATCCAGAATGAACTCCTCCGGTGCATGTTTTAAGTCTGCCAAGAAGAAATTAGAACGGAAATTAAGGATGCTGAGTTGAAAGATTTTGGGACTTCACAGCACCTGAAAAGCATGATGCCCAGTCTTTGGCAACATCCATCATCGAACAGATAAAGAACCATTTGGGGAATTGTCCACATAAACTAATAGTGCTAACATATGATGGTGCAGCATTCATGAGTGGTTCGTCACGTGACGTGCAGGCTCTTGTTAAGGAAAAGTTTCCCAACGCTTCATACATTCATTGCTATGTGCACCAGTTGAATCTCATTATGCTTAAAGCCGCTTCCATTAATAAAAATGTGCGAATATTCTTCACTAAACTTCAGGGACTTTGCAGCTTCTTTTCAGCATCTCCTCAAAGAACAGAAATTCTCGACGAAATAGTACGAAAACGACTGCCACGTTCAGTGCCTACTCGTTGGAATTTTCGGTTAAGAAGCGTCAATACCGTTTTCGAATATATGAGCCAGGGGAAAAAACTGTGTAATGAGAACGCAATCCTGCAAGCCTGTGGCTTAGTAAAATCATGATCCATGTGGATATTTTGTATAACCAGCTACAAAAAAGGCATATTGACCCAACTTACGCACACAATCAGCTGACAGCTTTTGAGCGTGAAATTGCGAACATTAGAGAAGTAGTGAGTGAAAATTCAACAGGTTTACACGAGTACCATAAAAGAGGGAGAACTGAAGATGGCGCAGCGATGTGTAAACTACTGCGGGAGGCAAAAGAAGTATGTGTTGTCGTAAGTTACGAGGCAAAAGAAAGATTCAAGTTCACTGGACACCTAGTTGCAGTCTCTCTCTTTCTACCAGAGAAATTCGCTACTTACTCTTCCAGTTTTCAAGTAACTTATTTCAGAGCTGCTATTGAATGCTATTCTTTTTTGGAAGCAAATAAACTTCGAACAGAACTCTCTGTTATTTATGTAAGAGAGGAGTTCAAAAGTATGTGTGGAGCTTTGAGCTTTCTGGACTACATAACAGACAATAATCTTTGTGATACACTGAGAGAATCTGCGAAGCTACTGAAAGCGATAATTCCAATTCCAATGACCACATCAGAAGCAGAACGTTGTTTTTCTTCGCTGAAACGCATCAAAACCTTCTTGCGGAATACTATGGACCAAAAAAGACTATCAGCACTTGCGATGCTCTCTAATGAGCGAGACCTCGTTTTAGGAATTGCAGACTTCAATCTAAGAGTGACTGAAAGATTTGCAAATATGAAGGAAAGAAGGATAGACTTCATGTACAAGTGATCACCACCACATGCAAATTCAGAGATATAATCGAACGGCGTTAACATCAGTCCTGCTGAAAAGGGTTAGTAAGACACGCCTACCACTTTTTGAGTACGTAGAGCTGCAGTTGATTTTAATTCCTTTTATTCTGCAAAAGTAATACTTTTTTCTGTGTACACCTTTTGGTTTTATTATGAGTAGATGCAGGAGTGACACGAGCGAGCGGTCTGTTTATATTAGGCATTACAAAAACATTGAGCAGTGTACTGATTTTCTCTCTTTGTTGATGTTTTCCTTCGTGAGTAAAGTGCACCACAATCTTCTTTGGTCACGAGCCGCCACTGCTTGTGGTGCTTGCTTGAGAGAGAAGAAATAAAAACCTTGAGATTTAGTGCTAACTTTGTGATAGTGCTATAGATGGCAAATGAGTTGAAAGATCAATAGAGTGGAATGGAATGCATACTGTCTTAAAAGAAGTTCTAAGATAATCATTAACAAAAGTAAAACAAGGGTAAGGTGAACGTCAAGAAACAGCGGTAATATAATGAATTCGTATTAAATGCTGATAGAATAGGAAATGAGATGCTAAAGACACGACACTAATTTTGCTAGTTGTACAGCAACATACCTGGTGATGGCCAAAGCAGAAAGAATAGAAAATTCAGGCATGATATCAAGAAAGTCGTTTCTAAAAGAGTCAAGTCAATTAACATCGACGTAGAATTGAATGTTAGAAATTTGTATAAGCGACACTTGCGCGATAAATAGCGCAGATAGGAAGAGAGTAACAGCTATTGAAATATTGTGCTGTAGATGATCGCTGAATACAAGGCATGAAGACATGACTTATCGTTAGGGAAAGCTAGGCCCGAAAAAAAATAAGTAATCGCAGTTCAGGGTATCTAGATCCTTTAGGAATGCATCTGAAGTACCTGCCGTTGGAGTAACGTCACATGCTTCGCCTGCCACGTATGAGACGACATATTGCGTTCATCGTACCTTGGGTGTAACATACTTGACTGTATGCCCTTCAAGACAACTGTGCAAAGAATAATATCACAGGCATATTGCTCTAGGTACGATTAATTGTAATTAGGTGTCACTTCGGCTGTAAAAGCCGTACGAAATTTGAACATGAACAGCAAACGATGTGGTGAAATGATTAGGGATACACTACTGGCCATGAAAATTGCTACACCAAGAAGAAACTCAGATGATAAACGGGTATTCATTGGACAAATATATTGTACTAGAACTGACATGTGAGTACATTTTCACGCAATTTGAGTGCATAGATCCTGAGAAATTAGTACCCAGAACAACCACCTCTGGCCGTAACAACGGCCTTAATACGCCTGGGCATTGAGTCAAACAGAGCTTGGATGGCGTGTACAGGTACAGCTGCCCATGCAGCTTCAACACGATACCACAGTTCATCAAGAGTAGTGATTGGCGTATTGTGACGAACCAGTTGCTCGGCCATCATAGACCAGACGTTTCCAATTGGTGAGAGATCTGGAGAATGTGCTGGGCAGGGCAGCAGTCGAACAATTTCTGTATCCAGAAAGGCCCGTACAGGACCTGCAACATGCAGTCGTGCATTATCCTGCTGAAATGTAGGGTTTCGCAGGGATCGAATGAAGGGTAGAACCACGGGTCGTAACACATCTGAAATGTAATGTCCACTGTTCAAAGTGCCGTCAATGCGAACAAGAGGTGACCGAGACGTGTAACCAATGGCACCCCATACCATCACGCCGGGTAATACGTCAGTGTGGCGATGACGAATACACGCTTCCAATGTGCGTTCACCGCGATGTCGCCGAACATGGTTGCGACCATCATGATGCTATAAGCAGAACCTGGATTCATCCGAAAAAATGACGTTTTGCCATTCGTGCACCCAGGTTCGTCGTTGAGTACACCATCGCAGGCGCTCCTGTCTGTGATGCAGCGTCAAGGGTAACCGCAGCCATGGTCTCCGAGCTGACAGTCCATGCTGCTGCAAACGTCGCCGAACTGTTCGTGCAGATGGTTGTTGTCTTGCAAACGTCCCCATCTGTTGACTCACGGATCGAGACGTGGCTGCACGATCCGTTACAGACATGCGGATAAGATGCCTATCATCTCGACTGCTAGTGATATGAGGCCGTGGGATCCAGCACGGCGTTCCGTATTACCCTCCTGAACCCACCGATTCCATATTCTGCTAACAGTCATTGGATCTCGACCAACGCGAGCAGCAATGTCACGATACGATAAACCACAATCGCGATAGGCTACAATCCGACCTTTATCAAAGTGATGGTACACATTTCTCCTCCTTACACGAGGCATCACAACAACGTTTCACCAGGCAACGCCGGTCAACTGCTGTTTGTGTATGAGAAATCGGTTGGAAACTTTCCTCATGTCAGCACGTTGTAGGTGTCGCCACCGGCGCCAACCTTGTGCGAATGCTCTGAAAAGCTAATCATTTGCATATCACAGCATCTTCTTTCTGTCGGTTAAATTTCGCGTCTGTAGCACGTCACCTTCGTGGTGTAGCAATTTTAATGGCCAAGGTGTATGTAGTTTTGGAGCATGCTCTCTGTATATATTAGCTTTTGTAACACTTTCTGGGACCTTCTTATTCATGCAACAGAGGTAATTTCTGCAATATTCGATGCTATTTACATATAGGATTAACGAGTTTCTTCCATTTCGTGATTTTAGTCTGAGTAAAAAACGTAAGATGAAATTTCTGCGACTGAAGCAACTAGCAATGACATTTCTATTGCTATTTGTCACAAGTATTTGATTGTTTTTCTCCGAATATCTCATGATTTCCGAGGTTGTGGTTAGCCAGAAATGTAAGAGTACACTTAAACGACATTTACATTCTTGTTTGTCACAAATACTTGTCTGTTTATTTCGGAGTATGTCGCCTTTTCCGACATGCTTATACGCAAAAACCTAAAGGGCACAGCTTAAATTTCTGCGAATGAAACCAGCAGCAATCAAAATTACAGTGTAGTTTGGCATAAATATTTAGTTGCTATCGAATCAGTAAAAGTGCTTTTGTAAATCTGACAGTCAACGTAAACGTCGCACCACAGTGTAATGCTGTGGATCGCACCACATAGCGACCGGGACTTTTGCCTGCCCTGGTAACTGCTTCTACTCTCCCTAGAAGCTTTTATACGCTCTAAAGCTATTGATGTCGCTACTTAACGTAATACATGTCACGTTTGCATTATGCCATCGATAACACTTTTTGACAATGATTTTTTTTTCTTAAAGGGTTTTTCTGCTGTAATTTTGGGTGCTGATTTTAATTAAAGCACTTAGAAAGTTCAATCACATGTAGATTTGACACGAATTTAGAATTTACGCGAGGTATGGAAAAAGTAGCTATTTAATCCTCATAATAATGCCAGTACTGTTTTGTGAAGGTTTTTCAGTGGAAGCTGCTGCAAAAAGATGTTTAATTTATACTTCATTCTGCAGCTACCTGTGTATTTCCGAGATATTGTAACGTTGAGGTCTATGTGATTGTTTTACATATTGTTTTTCACCAAACTTCATCAACGCATGGCGCCTGGGTTTGCTAAATACATGGCTTCAGGAAGTTATATCAAATCTCCCGAAATGGAAATGAGCGTATGGCGTCATTGGCCGGGAGGCCCCTTAGAGGGCAGGTCCCGCCGCCTTGGTGCAGGTCTTATTACATTCGACGCCACTTTGGGCGACCTGTGCACCGGATGAGGATGAAATGATGATGAAGACAGAACAACACCCAGTCCCTGAGCGGAGAAAATCCCCGACCCAGCAGGGAATCGACCCGGGCCCGTAGGGCGGCAATCCGTCACGCTTGCCACTCCACTCAGCTATCGGGGCGGACATCAAATATCATGACAACTTCTGATAAGACTCAGCCTTTGTCAAAAATTGCATTTTTGCGTTCTTTGGTGAAAAGTTTGGTGATCAGAACAAGTGATGAGCCTGCCGTCGATGACGTTCAGGTTTTGAGGATAGAGCCCCGCTTCCTATGCAAGTGGATAAATCGCGCAAAAGACAAGCACCGGTCTCTAAAAATCTGGCCAGTGAGCATGCCTAAAGTAGGAGGAAAGGTTTGGTACTCAGTTAAAAAGTGGACCCCGTGGAAATCGGCGCTAAATGTTCAACGAGCACCCAGAAGGGCACGCTGAAGAGGGAGCAGAAAATTGCTATTGGCTAGAACGTCATGTGGTACATTTCCCCCACTCCACTGCACTTCGCTCCACCACCCACCATCGTAAGTGCACACTGCTTTGATTATTGTCTCATTCCATTCGAGATTTTCTTTTCTTTAGATTTCTTCGTACCTGCAACATTTTTAATTTCCTTGAAGCGAGTTGCTTTCTTAGGTAACTGCAACTTTCGTCCTTGCCTGTCTACTATTATTTTTATGAGACAACAAATGTGTCACTTAACATTAAAAATACGTTCATACTCTTCAATCAGTTCTGTTTTTTGCCTGATACGTCTCTTATTTCTAGCTTTTTAGTAGTTTTCAAAATGCATAGTTTAGGGTCACTTGTCAATGAATTTCGATTATGTACGTCAGATTCTGTAAAATTCCTTTATTATTTCTTAAAATAGAGTGTTTACTTTTAGTTCTATTTGGTCGTTGACAAGCCCTTTCCGTATTCGTTTTCTTCTGGAAGAACATGTGAAGTCAAACATGCGGTCCTTTTTGCCAATGTGTACTGAATTCTTTCGTTCTAGTAACGCGGTTCTACATATCTCTCTTGGCACGTAATGTGTTTGAAATGCTGGTTACGTCGCCTTTCAGTGCGCCGCCGCGTAGTTCCCCTCCGTCAGGCACCGGGAGAAGGAACAGCCGTGGCTGGACCAGGCGCGACATAGCGTGGCGGGCAGTGAAGCAGGTGGCCGGCGGAAGACGGAGGCAGGAGAGCGGGGGACCGCAGCGCAGCCTCAGCAACACGCGTTGCCTCAGCGCAGGAAGCGGCCGGCAGGTGTAGGCGAGCGGCCGCCGGCCACACGGCGCAGCGCGGCGCAGCACAGCTTTACGAGGCGAAACCGTGGGAGGCGCGCCGTGGCGCAACCTGCGAACTGGGACTCCGCATCCGGCAAACGCACCGCCGGCAGCCGCAGCGCCGGCTGCGGCCGCGCGTCTCCTCCACGCACTGGTCCGCTTCGTGTCCGACGGATTCAGGTCCTGGGGGTGGTCGGTGGGGTGTGTCTGTAAGTGTGCGTGTGTCGAAGCGGGTTGTTTGTTATGTCTCCCCGCCCCCCCCCCCCCCACTCCTCACCACGCCACCTTCACGAAATGTTTACTTGCTGTCACTCACACTTTTAACATTTCAGGGATGTGTACTACACTGTTGTCCGACAAGTGGAAATTTTGCAAGGTTGCGTTTACTTTGCCACAAAACAGTATAAACGGATGACCATAAAGAAGTAACAATATAAAGAATCCAGAACGTAATCAGCTGCAACATGCATAACGGTACACAGAAGTGTGGACCGAGCGAGGTGGTGCAGTGGTTAGCACACTGGACTCGCATTAAGGAGGACGACAGTTCAATCCCGCGTCCGGCCATCCTGATTTAGGTTTTCCGTGATTTCCCTAAATCGCTCCTGGCAAATGCTGGGATGGTTCCTTTGAAAGGGCACGGCCGACTTCCGTCCTTCCCTAAACCGATGAGACCGATGACCTCGCTGTTTGGTCTCTTCCCCAAAACAACCCCAACCCAACAGAAATGTTCTTCATTTCCTTCCCAACTTAACGGATTTGTGCACCCTTTCTGGCAACTGGTTAATGTTCTCAGTATGGGATGCGACCACCTCTGGCACTAATAAAGGCCTGACAACGACGGGACATGCTGTGAATGGTGAGGCAATAACGCCCATTCTTCGTGCAGAGCTGATCACAAGCCTTTGGAGTCCGCAGCTCCTGGTCTCGCGGTAGCGCTCTCGCTTCCCGAGCACGGGGACCCAAGTTCGATTCCCAGCAGGGTCAGGGATTTTCCCCTGCCTCGAGATGACTGGGTGTTTGCGTTGTCCTCATCATTTCATCACCATTCATGAAAGTGGCGAGAATGGACTGAGCAACAGTTGGGAATTTGTACAGGCGCTGATAACCGCGCAGTTGAGCGTCCCACAAACCAGGCATCATCATCACAAGTCTTGGAGAGTGGTTGGTGGATGCTGACGTGATACAACCTGCCTTCCTGCTCCACAGCATTCAAATCTGGAGAGCGAGCAGGCCACGCCATGCGTGCAACATCTTCTGTTTCCAAAAAACATCAGCCACCCGCGCTCTTTGAAGGCTTATGAAGTCTGGACCCACAGCGACGCTCAACAACCGCGCATGAGATCCCAAGACCTCCTCACGGTACCTGACAGTAGTTAAATTTTGCTGTTCCACCCGTACAATTTCATGAAGAGGTGTTCCAGTGGTCAACGTAATCCCTACGCACACCACTAGGGATCCTTCTCGATATCGGTCTCCTTCCGCAATGTTTGGGTCCCGAAATCGTGTTCCACGTACCCTCCACATGCGAATCCATCGAAAGTCACTCTCAAGACCAAATCAGGTCTCATCTGTGAAAAGAGCATTGGCCCGCCTTTCGACCGTCCATGTGGACTGTTGACGGCTCCACTCTTGACGTTTCCTTCTGTGAAAACACGCCAGAGGTAAACAGACAGCAGGTCTCTAACAGTAAACGCCACTCTGCTGTTTGTATGATTACATCGTGAATTAGTCACAGGACGGGGAAATAGCAGTTTGTTATTTTAATTCTGGCTGCCAGTGCGTTTAATACCTATAACAGTAACAAATATAAACTTTTGTAATAATGATTGTTTGCGTGCGTACTTGGTATATAATTTAGACAAAGATAAAAATCCGACGTCAGCTGCCGAAAGATTATTAGATTCAAAGAATCGTCGCTTCTCAATAGGCCCTAACTACCACCATGAGCTGACAATAAAACAGAACATTTTACTTGCCTTTGTTTAGCTCCCTTCACATGTAATGGTTTTTTATACCTGTTCGTTTAACACGTCATAAAACGTTTAATTGTCTTATACGCCTCTGTTGACTGTACCCGTGGGCTAGGGCTAGCGTCTTCGATTCATAATCAAAACGTCTTCGGTCCTGGGTTCCAAACCCGCCACTGCTTAAAATTCGATAAATAATCGGCACTGCTAACCGAAGACTTCTGGAACCCTGTCATTCTGTCAAAGACGGCAGGAGAGCGGACAGCGATACTCTCTTTATCCTTGGGATGGGAAACTGACCCCAAAGGCGGAAGAATCAGCAATTATCAACGGCATGAGGATACAGAAGGCTATGGAAACCACTGCATTAAAGACACGTAACGTATATCCACAGGACATGTGACCTGTAATTGAGAAAAGTGTCATGATGATCTCTCCATTGGAAAAAGATTCTGGAATAGTCCCCCATTCGCATCTCCGTGAGGGGACTGCCAAGGTTGAGGTGATCATGAAAAAAAGATTCAATAATCAACGAAAGAATAACGTTCTACGAATGAAGCTTGAACGTGGTAGGGAAACTAGAAAATCTGAAAAGGAAAATGCAAAGCCTCAGTCTAGAAATAGTAGGGGTCAATGAAGTGAAATGGGAAAAAGATAAGGATTTCTGGTTAGATGAGTATAGGGTAATACCAACACCAGCAGAAAATAGTACAGGGTGAGTCACTAACTGTTGCCATCAAGAATACCTCCGAAAGTGTGATAATAGCTGAAAAGTTTGTGGGACAAAAGTTGCAAGGGACAACGGGAGCCGTGATATGATGTTGGTTTTTTGTTGCTACATGGGGTCACTTCAGAGATATGAAGGTCAACTTTGTTTATTTAAATGGGATTCTATAGTTTGGTATTTATTTTCTGATAGCGGCTATCCAGACAAATCCAATGATGTGTAACAGTAAGGTCTTTAAAGGCCAATGAAGGTCACAAAGGTGGCATCAACGTCCATTTACAGAGGGCGTTCGAAGTGATGACCACTGATATCAATGCAGTGCTGCGAGTTTCTTATCATGGATTGAGTGATATTCCTTATCACATCGTCACTTATCGAAGCACATGGTCTGACACTTCTCTCTCGCATATCTTCAGAATCCCACACCATACATTCACCGCGGTTTTTGGTGTGCAACTTGACGCAGCCAACATAGATTTTTCAGTTGCCCAATAATGCATCTTATGCAAATTAACATTTCCATGGTTCGTGAATATAGCCTCGTCAGTAAATAAAATCAAATTAATAAATATGTAATCCCCCTGAATCTGAAGCTGAGCCCATCGGCAGAATTATGTGCGACGCATATAATCTGTACTAGTTAATTCTTGGTGGAGACTGATATGGTAAGGATGATATTTATGGCGATGCAGAACACGAACAACATTGTTCTGGCTCATGCCAAATTCCCTTGCGAGTTGATGCGAACTAACACAAGGATCGCGAACCACAGCGGCAAGAGTACCAATTTCCGTTTCCTCGTTAGTAACTTTCCTTTCTCGGATATGTTTCCGATGCGTTAAAGATCCAGTTGTTCTCAATTTATCATACACATATTTAAATATACGACGTGTAGGGTGAGTACTTTGAGGATATCTTTCCGCGTATAAGTCTCTACCTCTCACTGAATTTCGTTGGCATTCTCCGTAATGAGAAGCATATCGACTTGTTTTTCGAAGGAATACATCATTAACATTCGCTTGATTCGACGATACTAGTCTTACCGTTGCTATTACTGTTGTATTTAGAAACCGTCGAATGTTGTTTACATGTCAATGGCACATTAGATGGATACGCCGTATTTGGCGAATATTTACTACCTGCCGGCCGAAGTGGCCCCGCGGTTCTGGCGCTGCAGTCTGGAACCGCGAGACCGCTACGGTCGCAGGTTCGAATCCTGCCTCGGGCATGGATGTGTGTGATGTCCTTAGGTTAGCTAGGTTTAACTAGTTCTAAGTTCTAGGGGACTAATGACCTCAGCAGTTGAGTCCCATAGTGCTCAGAGCCATTTGAACCATTTACTACCTGCACGATATACGAGAGAGGTCAGAGAATGTGCTTCGATAAGTGCCGAAGTGATACGGAATACCACTCAATCCATGATAAGATTTCAGCACTGCACTGATACCAATGGTCATCACTTCGAATACCTTCTGTAAATGGAAGTTCATGCCACCTTTTCGACCTTCGTTGACCTTCAAAGAACTCATTCAGATTCACATCATTGGATTCGTTTCGATAGCCGCTAACACAAAATAAGTACCAAACTATAGCATTCCATTTAAAAAATAAAACAAAGTTGACCTTCATATCTCTGACGCGACCCCACCTAGCAACAAAAAACAAACGTCATATTATGTGGCTCACGTTGTCTGATGCAACATTTGTCTCACAAACTTTTCAGCTACTATCAAACTTTCGGAGTTATTCTAGGTCGCAATAGTTAGTGACTCACCATGTACAACTGGAGTGGGATTCGTTATGAATAGGAAGATAGGACAAAGCGTGTGTTACTGTGAACAGTTTAGTGATAGGGTTGCTCTTATTAGAATCGACAGCAAACCAACACCGACAACGATGGTTCAGGTATACATGCCGACGTCGAAAGCTGAAGATGAAGAGATAGAGGAAGTATATGAGGATATTAAAGGGGTAAAACAGTACGTAAAGGGAAATGAATATCTAATAGTCAGGAGGGACTGGAATGAAGTTGTAGGGGAAGGAGTAGAAGAAAAGGTTACAGGGGAAAATGGTCTTCGGACAAGAAATGAAACTGGAGAGAGTCTAATTGAGTTCTATAATAAATTTCAGCTTGTAATAGTGAATATTCTGTTCAAAAATCGCAAGAGGAGGAGGTATACTTGGAAAAGACCGGGTGATACGGGAAAATTTGAGTTAGATTACATCATGGTCAGATAGAGACTACGAAATGAGATACTGGTTTCTAAGGCGTACCCAGGAGCAGATACAGACTCAGATCACAATGCAGTAGTTGTGAGGAGCAGGCTGATGTTAAGGGAAATTCAGGTATACAGAAATACAATTCGCTGAGGAAGGTAATGTATAGGAAGTACAGGGAACCTAAGACGAAATGGCTGCATGACAAATGTGAAGAAGTCGAAAAAGAAATCATTGTCGGAAGGACAGACTCAGCATACAGGAAAGTCAAAACAACCTTCGGTGACATTAAAATCAAGGGTGATAACATTACGAGTGCAACGGAAATTCCACTGTTAAATGCTAAGGAGAGAGCGGATAGGTGGAAAGACTACATTGAAAGCCTCTATGAGGGACATGTCTGATGTGACAGAAGAAGAAACAGGAGTCATTTAGAAGAAATAAGGGATCCAGTAATAGAATCAGAATTTAAAAGAGTTTTGGAGGACTTAAGATCAAATAAGGCAGATGGGGTAGATAACATTCCCTCAGAATTTCTAAAATGATTGGGGAAACTGGCAACATAACGACTATTCACGTTGGCGACATACCGTCAGACATTCAGAAAGATATCAGCGACACAATTCCGAAGACTGCAAGAGCTGACAAGGGCGCACAATCAGCTTAGCAACACATGCATGCGAGTTGCTGACAAGAATAATATACAGAAGAACGGAAAACTGAGGATGCGTTAGATGACTATCAGTTTGACTTTAAAAAAGGTAAAGGCATCAGAGGGGCAATTATGGCCCTAGATTGATAATGTAAGCAAGACTAAAGAAAAATAAAGACACGTTCATAGGATTTGTCGACCTGGAAAAAGCATTCGACAATGTAAAATGGTGCAAAATATACGAAATTCTGAGAATAACAAAAGTACACTACAGGGAGTGACGGTTAACATAGAATGTGTACAATACCCAAGAGGGAATAATAAGAGTGGACGACCAAAAACGAAGTGCTCGGATTAAAAAGGGTGTAAGACAGGAATGTAGTCCTTCGCGTCTACTGTTCAATCTCTACATCGAAGAAACAGAAGTAAAAGAAAGGTTCAGGAGTGGAATTAAAATTCGAGGTGAAAGGATATCAGTGAGGCGATTCGCTGATGACATTGCTATCGTGAGAGAAAGTGGAGAGGAATTATGTGATCTGCTGAATGGAATGAACATTCGAATGAGTACAGAATATGGATTGAGAGTAAATTGAAGAAAAATGAAAGTAATGAGAAGTAGCAGGAACGAGAACAACGAGAAACTTAACATCAGGATTGATGGTGACGAAGTAGATAAAGTTAAGGAATTCTGTTACCTAGGCAGCAAAATAACCAATGACAGAAGGAGCAAGAAGGACATCATAAGCAGACTAGCACTGGCAAAAAGGGCATTCCTGGCCAAGAGAAGTCTACTAGTATCAAATATAGGCCTTAATGTGAGGATGAAATTTCTGATAAGTGCGTCTGGAGCACAACATATACGGTAGTGAAACACAGACTGTGGGAAAACTGGAACGGAAGAGAATCGAAGCATTTGAGATGTGGTGTCACAGACGAATGTTGAAAATTAGGTGGGCTGATAAACTAAGGAATAAGGAGGTTCTTCGTAGAATCGGAGAAGAAAGGAATATGTGATAACCACTGACAAGGAGAAGGGACAGGACGATAGGATATCTGTTAAGACATCAGGGAATGACGTCCGTGGTTGTAGAGGGAGCTCTAGAGGGTTGAAACTATAGAAGAGGGCAGAGATTGTAATACATCCAGCAAATAACTGAGTACGTAGGTTGAAAGTGCTACTCGGAGACGAAGAGGTGGGCAGAGGAGAGGAATTCGTGACGGGGCGCTTCGAACCAGTCAGAATAGAATAGAATACGGAGGACGCCCCCCCCCCCCCCAAAAAAAAGCTTATGCTAACATTGTGTATGGTTTTATACAAGATTTTCGGTAATTCCCATTACAGACTTCCAGGACTTATAGGGTGATTGAATGCATAATATTTTAAATAAGAACATATGTCCGGAAACGTACCATTTCCGTGCTATTGCCTTTTGCAGGCATATTTGCTAGGTACGTATACAACAGGAGGTGGTGACATCGGATCGGCGGACGTCATCTGACCTGACCTGGCTTGGGCCTCCTTCCCGTGTCTGTGAGTGTTAAGAGTAGTATGGCTGAGTACACATTTGTAGAACACGCTGACATGATCTTTCTGAATGCCGAAGCTGACGGTAATAGTAGAGCTGCTCGTCGCCTTTGCGAAGATCGTTCTCCGCAGCGTCCCACTGCATCGCATAACCTTTTTGTCACAATTGCGCAACGGCTCCGAGAAAGAGTACCTTGACCATCAGCAGGCGTGACTGGTGCTGCAAGGAGATGTCGAACATCTGAAGTGGAATAGGCTGTACTGCATCACGTTGAAGAGAACCTGTCAAAGAGTACATTAGTTATTTCCTTGGCTCCTAATGAGAGGAGTTGTAAAACAAGTACTGGGCCATGCCAAATCAAATAATTGCAAAATTGGTCATGTTACAAATACACTATGTGATCAAAAGTATCCTGACACCCCCCCCCCCCCAAAAAAAAACATACGTTTTTCATATTAGATGTTTGTGCTGCCACCTACTGCCAGGTACTCCATATCAGCGACCTCAGTAATCATTAGACGTTGTGAGAGAGCAGAATGGGGCGCTCCGCCGACTCACGGACTTCGAACGTGGTCAGGTGATTGGGTGACAGTTGTCTCATACGTCTGTACGCGAGATCTACACGCTCCCAAACATCCCTAGGTCCACTGTTTCCGATGTGATAATGAGCTGGAAACGTGAAGGGCACGTACAGCTCAAAAACGTATACGACGACATCGTCTGTTGACTGACAGCCGACAGTCGAAGAGGGTCGTAAAGTGTTATAGACAGACATCTATCCAGATCATCACACAGGAATTCCAAACTGCATCAGGATCCACTGAAAGTACTATGACAGTTAGGCGAGAGGTGAGAAAACTTGGATTTCATGGTCGAGCGGCTGCTCATAGGTCACACATCACGCCGGTAAATGACAAACGACGCTTGGTGTAAGGAGCTTAAACTCTGAACAGTGAAAAAAAGTTGGCGAATCACGGTACACAATGTGGCGATCCGATGGTAGGGTGTGGATATGGCGAATGCCCAGTGAACGTCATCTGCCAGCGTGTGTAGTGCCAACAGTAAAATGGTGTTACGGTGTGTTCGTGTTTTTCATGGAGTGGCTTGCACCCCTTCTTGTTTTGCGTGGTACTATCACAGTACAGGCCTACATTGATGTTTTAAGCACCTTATTGCTTTCCACTGTTGAAGAGTAATTCGGGGATGGCGATTGCATCTCTCAACGCGATCGAACACCTATTCATAATGCACGGCCTTTGACGAAGTGGTTACACTACAATAACATCCCTGTAATGGACTGGCCTCCACAGAGTCCTGACGTGAATCCTATAGAACACCTTTGGGATGTTTTGGAACAGGCCTCACCGACCGACATCGATACATCTCCTCCGTGCGGCACTCCGTAAGAATGGGCTGCCATTCTCCAAGAAACCTTCCAGCATCTGATTGAGCGTATGCCTGCGAGAGTGGAAGCTGTCATCAAGGCTAAGGGTTGGCCAACACCATACTGAACTCCAGAATTACCGATGGAGGGCACCGCGAATTTGTAAGTTATTTTCAACAAGGTGTCCGGGTACTTTCGATCACATAGTGTATGTTTTCAAATAACCAGCGAAACGGTACATTTACTGACATGGATTCCAGATCAAAATTTTGTCTACTCATTCCCCTATACAAGTCCAAGGGGACTATCCGAACATCCAGTAAATTTCATAGGACAGTATATAAAGCGTGTCATGGAGGACGAGGAAACAGTGCAGTCGTTTTCGTAAGGCGGAAACGGAGTGATTTTCTGATCATTGGCTTTCAGTCCACGGGTGGTGGCATTTCCATAGTTAAAGTGTATCCGCATGGCAAAATGGCGTTATCTAAAACTGGCGCCGAGGCAATTGTGGTGCACCGCAGGGCCATGGATATAGATGTGTACAGACGAACAGACGTGCAACTGTTGATCATATGACCACGCTGATGAACCAAATGGCTACGAAATGTTTTTCCTGAACTACCGTTCAACTCATGTTGCTGCGCGTGGTTTTCTGCTGTAAATGTCTGTTCCATGCCCCCACGCTTACTGATGTTCATTGACGACGAAGCCTGGAATTTGCATGCCAGAAATACAACTGGACGTCCGCTGACTGGTGTCAGGTGATTGTTTTATGTTCCATCGTGGAGATGGCTGCTGGTGTGTATGGCGTGAATTTTCTGATAGCGGACACACTGCAACAATCGCCGCAAAACATCCAGGGCATAGGTGTAAACGTTATGGTCTGGGGAACGTTCCCGTGGAATTCTCTGGGTGATCTCGTCATTCTGGAAGGAAAAATGGAAATTAAGTCCCATGCTTCTTGACAGAGCATAAGGGAACGATGGGAGAGACACGCGCCACCGTACTAGGCAAGGTGTTAATAGAGGTGGTTTGCCGTTGCCTTCCTTCGACTGTAATGAAGATGAATGATGTTGAAGACAACACCCAGTCATGTAGGGGCTGGTGAAAATCCCTGACCCCACCGGTAATCGAACCCGGGATCCCGCGCTACGGGAGCAAGAATGCTACCACGAGGCCACGATCGGTGGACTTTGTAACGCTGGAAATGCATATCCTCCTATTTCCATCTATTGTACCATAAATTGGTTTTCCTTATTTTTGTTACCTGAATATATAACATTTCTGTGTCTTCGTATATTGTAATTGTTTTACTATTTGTATATATATATTTATGCATGTATAAATGTCGATGTATAATTGGTTTGTTTCGTAAATATTATTAGTATTTTTACGCTGGGTCTTGCCTAGGGAAAACTGCTATCGAACGATTACATCGGTAGGTCGTGTGAAGAATCAAAGTGTGTAGGATATTTGGTAGTGTTAACTCTGTCGCATGGAGCGCGGGCTGAGCAGAGAGGGAGTCTGGCTGGAGTAGCGAGTGGAGCAGGTGTGTTGTGTGAAGCTCCCGCGAGTTGCCGCGCTTTCGGGGTTTGGCAGCATGTAATTGCGCTCGACTTGCGATGATAGTTTCTGACATGGTGTCGCGGACGGGAAGTATTAGCTGGCGCACATCAAGAGCCCGTTTCGTCTGGTGACCGTGTCGAGAAGAAGGCGCGCCAACATCCAGCTTCTGCAACAGCGACGGCCGACAATGAGTGACTGTCGCCACCTCCTCGATCGACGGCTTCAAACCTTCAATCAACCAACAAGGAAGACTGGAAGCACGTAAAGTTTTAGAACTGTATGGCAGACCTCAGCTTTTCAAACTGTACCATTTTCGTAACTGTAATTACAGCAACTTAGCATGTACATTTGTTGCTCATTGTCCCAATTGCATTACCAAGCAGGGTCCCTTCCTTTTCCGGAACGAACCCGAGTGTCATTGAAATTCAAACGCCAGCGTTAAAATAATAATATAGCATATCACTGCTTTAATTTCAAAGTTCAGTTAAGGTATTCATAGCTGGCTACAATATTTAGATTACACAAGCACGAATTAAGAGTGCGAGTTTTGTTACCGTATTTTAGCTTACCTGTGACTGCAGCTCAGCTTGGTACGTACTAAATTTTACTATTGTTAATTGTTCAGAATCATTTAATTCAAGTTCAAAGTTAAATCTCTTATTTCTAAATTGCGTAGATTCAAGTAGCTTTTGAAATGATTGTTGAGGTAGTCCAAGACTAACCGTATTTTACTGAATTTCGATGTGCTTCAGAAAGAAAGCTCACTATTAACTTCAGTCACTAAATTAACTTTCGGTTTTCCGGTTTTATTAATTCTTTTGCTAAATTAAGTCAGGGTGTAGCGAAATTTATTACTTCTGACAAACTTTCAGTTTTCACACTACACGTGTCAACCTTCAGTTGCCACGCTTCTAGTGCTAATTATATGTGTAATAACCTTTCTTTTTCAGTTACTATAGTAATTGTCCTTAGGACTGGCGACCGTAATTTCCCCCAAATCTCAAATACCTAATTACCGCTAGTTAATCGTTAACGTAACGGCTGCACATTTACTTCCTTTATTAACTTTACCCCTTTTCCAAAATTAATTTCCACCAGTTTCATTTGCATTTTTCCTTTCATTTAGATGTAACCCTTTCCTTCCTCTTTACCGACAGGTTAACTTCGGTGACGATTGCTTTTCCAAAATTCCCATTAGGTACACGTGGTTTCATTTTTCACTGTCATTAAGGTCGATAAGTGAGGGGGAGGTTACAACTTCTAGAGTGCACAATAGGTCAACTCAAGTATACATCTATCCTTGGGAACTATGTCTACCCTTTCACGCAGTTTGTTTTTCCTTGGCACTTTGGCATCTACCAGCACCTCTACGCAACGTGTTGCATTGATCGCATTAAACGTGACTGGTTCGAAGTGCAGCGGGGTGAATCTACCGTTCTCACCTGGTCACCGAACTCCCCAGATTGAAATGCAGTCAAGAATCTAAGGTATCACCTCGATCGCGCTGTTCGTGTCTTGGATCCTCATCCAACAAACCTTGCGCAGCTGGAGCCGGTGTGGCTCCACATTCCTGTCAGTGACTCTCTTCCGCACTGCTAATGGTGGTTGTTCAGGCTTTTGACAGATGGTCACATTAATGTGAGAGGACAATGTATAAAGGTTCTACGAACACTAGCTCTCCTACTTTATGTATAGGCGTGCTAAAGTCTCTTCAGGTTATCAGCATGTTGGCTGAAATTCATCGCTGTTGCATATCAAGCAAGAGGTACGCAACAAATATCGCGGGAGGCCACCACACAGGCACAACCACTTTCTGGCGACTCTCAGTTCCATAGTAGCCTCCAGATTAGTCACAACCCGAGACCTCTTCCTGCCATCGCACCACTTCTTTAGGCGCGTCGTGTACATCTGTCGTTATTGTGGGCAACCAATAGGGAACCGCGGGTTATTTCTACATTCTACTGGCGGACGAGAGAATTCTGTCTCCTAGAGGCATCAAAATACCACACGCTGCGGACCTTCAAACAGTAAAGTTACTTAGTCATTGTATTAAGTTTAGGAGATCAAGTGCCACGCATAAAACCGTACCAAAATTAAGTAGTATATTGTGTAAGTAGGCTGATTAGGTTTTTATGTTGGTAACGTCACATAGCATTCTGTATGACAATCACTGACTGTGCTGTGTGCAGTCTGTGGCTGGTTGGCATTGTTGGAATAATCGCTATTGTAGTGTTGGGCAGTTGGATGTGAACAGTGCGTAGCGTTGCGCAGTTGGAGGTGAGCCGCCAGCAGTGGTGGATGTGGGGAAAGAGATGGCGGAGTTTTGAGAGCGGATGATCTGGACGTGTCCATCAGAAAGAGTAAATTTGTAAGACTGGATACATACATACATATATATATATATATATATATATATATATATATATATATATATATAATGACTTTTGAACACTATTAAGGTAAATACATTGTTTGTTCTCTATCAAAATCTTTCATTTGCTAACTATGCTTATCAGTAGTTAGTGCCTTCAGTAGTTAGAATCCTTTATTTAGCTGGCAGTATTGGCGCTCGCTGTATTGCAGTAGTTCGAGTAACGAAGATTTTTGTCAGGTAATTGATTCATGAAAGGTATAGGTTATTGTTAGTCACGGCCATTCTTTTGTATGGATTATTGAAAGTCAGATGGCGTTGCGCTAATAATATTGTGTGTCAGTTTAGTGATGATCAGAATAAGTAAAGAGAGCAATGACTGAGTACGTTCAGTTTTTCTCAGCTGTTTGAAAATCAAATAACGTAAGCGGTTTACTGGCACAGTAACTTATAAATTATGCTAAGGGGAGGTTTCAATTGTAATATACACTCAGGTGACAAAAGTCATGAGATACGTCCTCAAGTCTGTCGGACCTCATTTTGCCCGGCGTAGTGCAGCAATTCGCCGTAGCATGGACTCAACAAGTCGTTTGAAGTCGCCTGCAGAAATACCGAGCCATGCTGCCTCTATAGCACTCAATAATTGCGAATGTGTTGCCAGTGCAGGATTCTGTCCACGAACTGATCTTCAGATTATGTCTCACGAATGTTCGATGGCATTCATGTCGTGCGATCTGGGTGTCCAAATCATTCGCTAGAATTGTCCCGAAAGTTCTTCAAGTTAATCGCGAACAATTGGGAGTCGGTGACGTGACATCGTTCTTCGGGAATATGAAGTCTATAAATGCCTGCAAATGATCTCCAAATACCCGAACATAATTTACAGCCAATGATCGGTTCAGTTGGACCATAGGATCCATCTGTCCCATGTAAACACAGGTAATACCATTATGGATCCACCACCAGCTTGCACAGGGCCATGGTGACCACTTGGACCCATGACTTCATGAGATCTGCGCCACCCTCGAACCCTACCATAAGCTCTTAACAACTGAAATCGGGGCTCCTCTGACCAGGTCACGGTTTTCCAGTCGCCTAGGGTCGAAGCGACATGCTCTCGAGCCCAGGAGAGGCGCTGCAGGCGATATAGTGCTGTTAGCAATTGCACTCCCGTTGGCCGTCTGCATCCATAGCTTATTAACGCCACTTTTCACCACATTGTCCTGTCGTATACGTTCGTCGTACGTCCTACATTGATTTCTGCGCTTATTTCACGTAGTGCTGCTTGTCTGTTAGCACTGACATCTCTGCCGGCCGGGGTGGCCGAGCGGTTCTTGGCGCTACAGTCTGGAACCGCGCGACCGCTACGGTCGCAGGTTCGAATCCTGCCTCGGGCATGGATGTGTGTGGCGTCCTTGGGGTAGTTAGGTTTAATTAGTTCTAAGTTCTAGGGGACTGATGACCTCAGCAGTTAAGTCCCGTAGTGCTCAGAACCATTTGAACCATTTGAACCACTGACATCTCTAAGCAAACACCTCTGCTCCCTGTCATTAAGTGAAGGCCGTCGGCCACTGCGTTGTCCGTGGTGAGAGGTAATGTTTGAAATTTGGTATTCTCGGCACACTCTTGACACTGTGGATTTCGGAATATTGAATCCACTAGCGATTTCTGAAATAAAATGTCCCATGCGTCTAGTTACAGCTACCACTCCGGGTTCAAAGACTGTTAATTCCCGTAGTCCGGCCATAATCACGTTGAAAACCTTTTCCCATGGTTCATCTGAGTACAAATGACAGCTCCACCAATGGAGCGCGCTTTTAAACCTTGTGTATGCGATACTAACGCCATCAGTATACCTGCATATCCCTATCCCATGACTTTTGTCACCTCATTCTATTCTGTTATTTCTCATTATGTTGCCACATCTCTGTTAAGTGTCGCTTTATCAGACAACCCTCGTTAGGGAACTGTAGCAGGGGAACATTTTTCTATTCACGTGGACTGTTGGGCCGAATTAAGAGTAGCATTCATTTACTATATTCACAACAGTCATATATATTATGTATTATTTGTAATTTGACAGTTTGTTGCTTGCTACTCGTCACCTATATTATATATTCTTTTGCCATGTGCTTCTATTGATTCTTGAACAAAGGTAAAATGTGGTTCTGATGCTCAGCTATTTTAGAGTTGTTTTAGGAACCCTGTTATTCTTTACTTTCTCTGCCTTTCTACATTTATTTTTAACAAACTGTTATATATGTATTTTTGCCGACTCTTTGTAGTATTCTGTCGTGTAATCATGTTTTGACATGGTATTACTACGAATTCTGCCTTTTCCAGAGTTCTGAAGATGAGAGATTAATCTGCTGAAATCAGTTAAAACTGAATCTAATAAAATGTTTGTGCAGTTGATGACTGATTTTTGTCTTCGTTAGAATAATACTTGCCACATCTATGAAAAAATCGTAATTTCTACATCCCTTTTGCGTAATATGCAATGAAATGTATTTTCGAGAAAATTGGAGAAGACCGTGTCTCACGAAATTACTGTAATAACTATGAGATTAACAAAATCTCACAACTTGGGCAACGTCATGGTTTACACAATACAGAACAGAAATGTGCACTAATCATTGTACGTATTTTATTAACAGGACAAGCGCATGACTTCGAAAGCGCTGGACCACATGAAACTATCACTAATATAAAAGAATCCATTGTATAGCGCCAACCAATCATCCCATAAAACATACTATGAGCCAATGGCATGCGAAACGGAGATATTGCCTGCTAGTGCGATTCAACGGTGACGTGTTGTCGCTGCATCAGAAAGTAGTTACTCTAGTTGTGCAGTAGCAGGCCCTCTTTTGGAGGGTTTTGTTGTCGGTTAGAGTGTACATCGATATCATGAGGCGAATGAATGTTGTCAAAATGTTAAAGTTGCAATGTGCCGCGTACCACGATTAAAGTTACACGATCATCATTTCACCATCAGTCTTATATAACAGCAAAAGCAAAATTACCTAATTAAGCTTTTCTCTAGGTCCAGAGACTTATTTTCTAAAATAGAGCACAAGAAAACAATTTGCTTGTTATCACTATAGGAATTTCGTTTCTCATTTATTTTGTTCGATATTGACTTCTATCTGTCTTCTTGACCTTCTTAGGCTTGTTATCACTACAGGAATTCCGTTTCTCATTTATTTTGTTCGATGTTGACTTCTGTCTGTCTTCTTGACCTTCTTGGGCTCGCATCTGCGCAAACTGGACGAGCTCCGCCATTGTTCTGTGTTACCACAGGATTGTATAATAATCTGATTTGGATCGCTCTATAGTTACGTCAGGAGCATTGTCACTGACATAAAAGAATCAATTGTATAGCGCCAAACATGTTCTGAGAATTGTGGATTTAGGCTGTTGAACTCTAAGACGCAAATGGCGACAGACAAAAGTTAATAGAAATTCGCGTGTATGTGAAAATATCGATTCGCGAAGCTTACAACAACTACCATCGTCATACCTTAGCAACAGATCTTGCTCAGAACCCGAGCAAATTGTGGTCCTAAGTAAAATCGCTAAGTGGGTCTAAGGCTTCTACTCAGTCACTTGCTCACCAGTCTCCCGCGGCAGTAGAAGACAGAAAAAGTAAATCCGGAGTTTTATATTTCGCATTTAAGAAATCGTGCAAACATACCATCGCTTGACGATCGCACACTACCGTTTGGAGGAAGTTGTAATAAGCGTCGCTGATGTAGAGAAACAACTGAAACAGTTGAAAGCAAATAAGTCGCCAGGGCTGACGGAATTCCAGTTCTAATTTACAAAGAGTACTCTGCATCATTGGCCTCTTACTTAACTTGTATCTAACCTGAAGCTCTCACCAAGCGTAAAGCCCCAAGCCCTGGAAAAAAGCACAGCTGACTTGTGTATATAAGAAGGGTAAGAGAACGAATCTACAAAATTACAGACCAATACCCTTAACGACAGTGTTCCGCAAAATTCTTGAACATATTCTCAATTCGAATATAATGAATTTCCTTGAGACGGTTAAGTTTCTGTTCACGAATCAGCACCGTTTAGAAACAATCGGTCGTGCGAAAATCAGTGTGTCTTTTCTCAAATGATATACTGCGAACTATGGATGAACGACTACAGGCTGATTGCATGTTTCTAGATTTTCGTAAAGTAACTGACATATTGACCCACTACAGACCGACATACGGATTAGGTTCCCAGGTATGTCAGTGCTTCGAAGACTTCTTAAGTAATAGAACCCAGTATGCAGTCCTCGACGGCGAGTGTTTACGAGACAAAGGTATCGTCGAGTGGCCCAGGGAAGAGTGAAAGAACAGCTGTTATTTTCTGTATACATAAATAACCTAACGGACAAGATAAGCAGCAGTCTGAGGTGGTTTGCTGATGGTGTTATGGTGTATGGGGCGATCGTCGTTGAGTGACTGTAGACAAAATTTCTAGTTAGTGTGATAAATGGCAGCTAGCTCTAAATGCAGAACAATGTAAGTTAATGCGGATGAGCAGGAAAAACAAACCTATAATGTTCAAAAAGTGTGCTGCTTGACATAGTCACGTCTATTAAATATCTAGGCGCAACGTTGCGAAGTAATATGAAATGGAATGAGCACGTAAGTGTAGCAAAGGCGAAAGCTGGACTTCGGTTTATTGGGAGAATTTTAGGAAAGTGTGGTTCATTTGTAAATGAGACCGCATATAGGACACTAGTGCAACCCAATGTTGGGTACTGCTCGAGTGTTTGAGGTCCGTTCCAGGTCTGATTAAAGTAAGACACAAAAGAAATTGAGAGGTGGACTGCTAGATTTGTTACCGGTTGGTTCGAACAACACGCAAGTATTACGGAGATGCTTGAGGAACTCAAATGGGAATCGCCGGAGGGAAGGCGACGTTCTTTAAAGAAACAGTAATTTAAAAAAAAATGTAGAGAACCGGCATTTGAAGCTGATTGCCGATCGATTCTACTGCCGCCAGCATACGCCTGGCGTAAAGACTACGAAGATAAGGTTCGAGAAATTATGGCTCATACGGAGGCGTATAAATAGTCCGTTTTCTCTCTCTCTATTTGGGAGTGGAACAGAAAATGAAATGACTAGTAGTGGTACTTGGTACCCTCCGCCACGCACAATACGGTTGCTTGCGGAGTATATACGTAGATGGAGAGAAAAAAAAATTAAAATATTCAGGTGAAACATTATCTGTGCATTTGATTTACATATTAGCCGGATATAGACTGGGAGACTCAAACGTTCATAACGGGTGGCAGGGACAAAGAATCCAGTGAAATTTTTTAAAGTGCTTTATCTGAAAATTAACTTGAGTAGTTAAACAGAGAACCGACTCGTGGCGATAACATATTAGACCTTCTGGTGACAAACAGACCCGAACTATTTGAAACAGTTAACGCAGAACAGGGAATCAGCGATCATAAGGCGGTTACTGCATCGACGATTTCAGCCGTAAATAGAAATATTAAAAATGGTAGGAAGATTTTTGTGTTTAGCAAAAGTGACAAAAAGCAGATTACAGAGTACCTGACGGCTCAACACAAAAGTTTTGTCTCAAGTACAGATAGTGTTGAGGATCAGTGGACAAAGTTCAAAACCATCGTACAATATGCGTTAGATAAGTATGTGCCATGCAAGATCGTAAGAGATGGAAAAGAGCCACCGTGGTACAACAACTGCTGCGGAAGCAAAGGGAACTTCACAGCAAACATAAACATAGCCAAAGCCTTGCAGACAAACAAAAATTGCGCGAAGCGAAATGTAGTGTGAGGAGGGCTATGCGAGAGGCGTTCAGTGAATTCGAAAGTAAAGTTCTATGTGCTGACTTGGCAGAAAATCCCAAGAAATTTTGGTCTTATGTCAAAGCGGTAGGTGGATCAAAACAAAACGTCCAGACACTCTGTGACCAAAATGGTACTGAAACAGAGGATGACAGACTAAAAGCCGAAATACTAAATGTCTTTTTCCAAAGCTGTTTCACAGAGGAAGACTCCACTGTAGTTCCTTCTCTAGATTGTCGCACAGATGACAAAATGGTAGATATCGAAATAGACGACAGAGGGATAGAGAAACAATTAAAATCGCTCAAAAGAGGAAAGGCCGCTGGACCTGATGGGATACCAGTTCGATTTTACACAGAGTACGCGAAGGAACTTGCCCCCCTTCTTGCAGCGGTGTACCGTAGGTCTCTAGAAGAGCGTAGAGTTCCAAAGGAAGAAAAGGGCCACAGGTCATCCCCGTTTTCAAGAAGGGACGTCGAACAAATGTGCAGAACTATAGACCTATATCTCTAACGTCGATCAGTTGTAGAATTTTGGAACACGTATTATGTTCGAGTATAATGACTTTTCTGGAGACTAGAAATCTACTCTGTAGGAATCAGCATGGGTTTCGAAAAAGACGGTTGTGTGAAACCCAGCTCGCGCTATTCGTCCACGAGACTCAGAGGTCCATAGACACGGGTTCAATGGTAGATGCCGTGTTTCTTGACTTCCGCAAGGCGTTCGATACAGTTCGCCACAGTCGTTTGATGAACAAAGTAAGAGCATATGGACTATCAGACCAATTGTGTGATTGGATTGAAGAGTTCCTAGATAACAGAACACAGCATGTCATTCTCAATGGAGAGAAGTCTTCCGAAGTAAGAGTGATTTCAGGTGTGCCGCAGGGGAACGTCGTAGGACCGTTGCTATTGACAGTATACATAAATGACCTTGTGGATGACATCGGAAGTTCACTGAGGCTTTTTGCGGCTGATGCTGTGGTATATCGAGAGGTTGTAACATTGGAAAATTGTACTGAAATGCAGGAGGATCTGCAGCGAATTGACGTATGGTGCAGGGAATGGCAATTGAATCTCAATGTAGACAAGTGTAATGTGCTGCGAATACATAGAAAGAAAGATCCCTTATCATTTAACTACAAAATAGCAGGTCAGCAACTGGAAGCAGTTAATTCCATAAATTATCTGGGAGTACGCATTAGGAGTGATTTAAAATGGAATAATCATATAAAGTTGATCGTTGGTAAAGCAGATGCCAGACTGAGATTCATTGGAAGAATCCTAAGGAAATGCAATCCGAAAACAAAGGAAGTAGGTTACAGTTCGCTTGTTCGCCCACTGCTTGAATACTGCTCAGCAGTGTGGGATCCGTACCAGATAGGGTTGATAGAAGAGTTAGAGAAGATCCAACGGAAAGCAGCGCGCTTCGTTACAGGAACGTTTAGTAATCGCGCAAGCGTTACGAAGATGATAGATAAACTCCAGTGGAAGACTCTGCAGGAGAGACGCTCAGTAGCTTCGTTCGGGTTTTTGTTGAAGTTTCGAGAACATACCTTCACCGAAGAGTCAAGCAGTGTATTGCTCTCTCCTACGTATATCTTGCGTAGAGACCATGAACAATACGAGACTGGAATAGAGGGGAGAACCGATAGAGGTACTCAAGGTACTCTCCGCCACACACAGTCAGGTGGCTTGCGGAGTATGGATGGAGCTGTGCTGCTCACCGCCCCCTGACGAACACCGACAAGGTAATGAACGCACGCGATGCCACATAGCAGCGCATAAACTTTCACTCAGAACTGCAGAAGTCTCATCTGTTACACCCCCTTTTTGCGTAATACTAGTGTCGATCGTCAATTAAAGCTCATGGTGTTCACATTTGCCACTTGAAGTAAAAATCTGAAACGCGATGATTTTTCTGTTATATAGTTATTGAGAAGCCACATCAGCCACTGTAATTTACGACAAGTTAGATAAGTAATTAAAGATAATTGAGGGTCACTGTAGACCATTTTGATAGTTTTCTCTTTTTTGAAACTTAATTTAAACCTAGATTATAGATGTGATATGGCATAGGTCATCCTTCGATCCATTGTAGAACTTGGAAACCCATTCAGGGAATATTCATCACATTTTTGTTGAAGGCAGTTGGTTTTTACCATCCTGTATTAAAACATCACCTTTTATCAATAGTGCAATTTATAAACAATGTTTTGTGAGTAGAATAAAATTTCCAATGGTAAACTTAACTGCTTTTTCGACGTTATTTTACCAGCTAACTAAAAATAGGAAAGCCTTGAACCCCTTACACTAAATTTAGTTAGTATTAAGATTCTTTTACAGGGAGTGCAGTGGAGCTGACGCTGTAATCATTAAGTATTTGGTTATATCATCGCTAGTCTCACTGAACTCTTCTGAACTCTACATGTCATGTGTGGTCTGGCGTCTCCTTACCAGCAACAGGTCCCAGGTTCAAACTAGTCAATGCCCTAAAAAACACGCTCAGAGCGTCGTTGCGCGAAAGTGGTAGGGAGACACGATATAGAACAAACAGACACCACGCAGAATGTTAGAAAATATGCACCAGTATTTTTTTTTTATAATATAACCATGGAAATAAAATTTCTGACAGATAGAAGAGCTGTTCTCAAATAATTTTGATTAAAAATATTTCTCCTTAAGAACTTCTTCTATATCATAGAGGAATTACTGAATAGAAATAATTTGTCATTTTTTCAGATAAGTAAAACATGGAAATGCCCAACGTGTACAAATAATTTTTTTTATTTCTTTTATATACGTACGAGTATATATTTTTATTTTGTTCCGTTGACACTTTCTACATCATACCGTTTATCGTTAATGCGCAATATGGAACAAGAATCCAACTGTACTATCAAATTATTAATATTAAGCAGCAATTAATGACACATGGAAGCATAACGGAGAGATACAGAGACAGGGTTTCGAGATTGACGATTGAGCGACCTTATTGTTTTGCATTCTTTGTAGGCAGCGTCCGGCCGGAGATTCGAGTCCTCCCTCGGGCATGGGTGTGTGTGTTGTTCTTAGCATAGGTTAGATTAAGTTAGTTTAAGTAGTGTGTAAGTCTAGTGATCGATGACCTCAGCGGTTTGGTCCCTTAGGAATTCACACACATTTGAACCCATTTGTAGGCAGCGGAAGCGAAAATCATGTGAAGATAGGTGCGACTCTTTCAACCTCAACTAGCGCAGCCTTGCATAAACCAGTAAGAGCTGCACTCCATATCCCATAGAAGCCAATCCTCCAAACCCCTGCTACATGAAGCTAGCTGGGATTTGAAGGCGCAGCCTTAATACAAGGTGACACAGAATAACTGAAATGTTTGAAATGAGTAGTGGCAGCCATGAGCAGGTGGCAGCACTGCGGTTTCGTGACATTTAGCGAGTAAACAGTCCGCCATTTCAGTAATCATGGATCAGTGGAACGGACAACAGCGTGCGTTAGCCAAAAAATGTTTCATAAAAACAATGATAGTTTCGTAGCGGCGCCGAGGGAGTTTCAACGTTTTCACAATTTAGGACATAATGATGCTGGTCCAAACATGCGATAAAATGTTGGAGTAATAACTTTGAAGAGACTGGATATGCTCACAAGAAGAAACCAACAGGACGACCAAGAAGTGTGCGTTCAACAGCGAACATTGATGTTGAACACGAGTCTGTCTTACGGAGCCCACGGCATTCCGTTCGTAAGCAAGCAGCAGTGGTTGGAATGTCCCAGGGGAGTCTTCGCAGAATTCTTCATCTGGACTTTAGGTTTCATCGGTACAAACTACAGATGGTGCAACAATTGAAGGGCAACGATTACCGGTTACGATTAGGATTCTGTCAATAAATGATAACAAAAATAAACAATGATGATGAATTTCTACACAAGTTGTGGATGTCAGATGAGGCGCATTTTCATCTCACTGGTTACGTGAATAAACAGAACTACCGTTGCTGAGCAAACACAAATCTTAATGACGTTCATGAGCGCCCTTTACACACTAGTAATGTGACAGTATGGTGCAGTGTTTCATCTCATGGGATTATCAGACAGTACTTTTTTCCCAAATGAACAGGGAAACACAATAACTGTCAATGCCGATCGTTACGAGGAGATGTTACGATCTTTCGTTACACCTGCATTTAACAACTTTCCAAACGTTCAAGAAGCCTGGTTTCAACAAGACGGAGCGACATCATAAACTGCGCGGCAATCAATGGCATATGTGCGAGAATTGTTTGGCAACCGCGTGATCTCACGATCGGTAACATTCCCTGGCCCCCTAGATAACCAGATTTATCCGTTTGTGATTTTTTCTTGTGGAGCTACCTAGAGCAAAGTCTACACGACTCGACCAAGAACCCTGAATGATTTAAAACAGAGAAATCGGGATGCAATTCACGGTATCCCAGCTGAGATATTGCAGCGGTCAATGAAGAATCTCAACGGGGAATTTCACGAATGTATTAGTACAAGAGGACGCCATCTAAAGGACGTACATTTTAAAAAATGAAAAATGCCATCAATGTTTCGTAAATTGCAACATCGTAAGGTTTCAGTTACTATGAATGCAATTTCTTTTCTTCAACCCTTCTAGTTTTATTGAATTGTGGAAATGTTCCCGTTTTTCTGTGTCATCCTGTACTAGTTACTACTTGTTTGAAAAACACAAGTCTGTGTCAATAATTCTAAATAAGTCACATCAGAATTTTATAAAGCTGCAACCAGTGTCGACCAGTCAGTGACCACCATCAGGCCTAAGGCACACACTGCAAATGGTTTCTGTTGAGTCAATGGCCGGCCGGTGTGGCCGTGCGGTTCTAGGCGCCTCAGTCTGGAACCAAGTGACCGCTACGGTCGCAGGTTCGAATCCTGCCTCGGGCATGGATGTGTGTGATGTCCTTAGGTTAGTTAGGTTTAAGTAGTTCCAAGTTCTAGGGGACTTCTGACCACAGATGTTAAGTCCCATAGTACTCAGAGCCATTTTGTTGAGTCAAAGATTTTGATATTGTTGGGAGTGCAACTGGAACTGCTTGCAGCCCATGTCTTTCGTCCGAAGATGACCGCTGATTTCTCCAAAGTGGCGGTACCGCACTGTGAAATGTTCTTGTGACTGTGTCGTAAGAAATATAAAAAAGACGGTGTCTTGTTGCTTCCGTAAGTATTTTGTTATCAAATAAACAACAGTGACAATAATATCTTCACAAACTCGTCAGGGATCAGCATTGTCACGTACAAATAATTACATATTTGTTAGATAATTCATCCTGTTAGATAATTAATTCCGTTTAAAGGTCACCTTTTGAATAATTTTATAGTGTGATACTGCGTAATACATTAGCCAGTCGATTTTAGTATATAAAAAATTTCCTTCATCAATGTATTCAGGTTGCTGGAAGCAGATGTCTTAGAGTAATTCTGACGCATTGTGTTTGTGTGTGCAGATTGAGCTTCTGAAGAGCAGCGAGCAAGAAGACGAGTGATGTTGATGTACAGTTGTTCACTTGACATTCCAATTGTGCGTCGTAGAAAATGGTAACAAAGCTGTGATCAGGAATACAGTAATCGTGAACAGAAATACAAGTCTCTGAGAGACTGACTGTCATTATTAGGGAGTGAGTGAAAATGATGGAATCAACTGCCATAGTCTTCGGCGAGCAGTTATTAATAATTTTAGGCACCGTAAATTGAGACAACGCCAGCCCCACACCCACACTGTCTGATTAGACCATGAGGTGGTGTTACGGTATGGGAGTGTTTGCTGTAGTTAGGATGTGGTAGAGTTACTTTACGTAAGAAACCGCATAATGGGGGAGAACATGAACACGTTTTGTCACCTGCGTACATTACAGTAACGGTTCGGAGACGGCGGTTGTTTGCATCGACGCGACAACGCACCCTACCATAAACTATCATCTGTGAGGTAATGATTTATGGACAATAACAGTCCTGCAATGGACTGGCATTCCCAGAGCCCCTACCTGAACCCATTGTAATGAATGAGATGAATCAGATCAACTTTGGTCCAGCGCCCTGTGTCCAGCATCAGTACCTTCTCTGGTGTCGTCTATTGAGGAAGAATGATCTTTCATTCTTTCACAGACGTTCAGACACTTCATTGAAAATGTCCTAGCAGAGATCAAGCCGTCAAAAAAGGATAAGAACGGACGCTGAAACGCATCTTTCTTGCATGTCGAGAAACGTCAATGAAAGATTTCTCAATGAGCGACTTTACAAAATATTGCGAATAACACGAGTCTTCTAGTAAATTAACCGTCGCAACAAGAATGCCCTTCCAATGACGACGGTATATATCTCTTTTGCTGACGCACCATGTGGTGCAAGTAAGTTAAAAATGTGAAAATCAATATTAGTTTGTTTTTAGATATGCCACTATCAATCACATTAAAGAGAATGGGACCGTCTCAGGCCAGTGAGATCTCGGATGACATCACTGTTTGATGATGTCACTGTGAGAAAACGATACTTAATTCTCAAGCGTATTTATGTGAATATATTTTTATGAAATCAAACGTCTGATGCTACCGTACCGCGACACGTTTGATCAGCCCATAGCGGCTTGCCTTCTATGTATTCTATTTTAAAAAATTTGTGACTAAAGCTTTATCGCTTGATTTTTCTTTTTTTACGTGACATACCAGCTTGAGTGTTTTACTTCCGATGAAGTAGTAGTACCGACACCTAAGTCGAAAGACTTTTTTTGTGGCCGGCCGAGGGTTCAAATGGCTCTAAGCACTATGGAACTTAACATCTGAGGTCAGCAGTCCCCTAGACTTAGAAGTACTTAAACTTAACTAACCTAAGGACATCACACACATCATGCCCGTGGCAGGATTCGAACCTGCTACCGTAGCAGCAGCGCGGTGCCGGACTGAAGCGCCTACGACCGATGGCTGTTATTGCTTTAATTTTACCTTCCTAATACCTGTGTCTGTGTTTCCAACATCTGTGATTGCTTTATTTAGAGATGTCAACTCCTCTGCAACTGACCTGCTTAATGTGATATTCCCTGTCATAGTATCCACATCTTTAGCGAATTTGAAACGCGTCTAATCGTTCCTCACTACTTCAGTAGCCTACTTCCCCCCACACTGATTCATTTGTACGACTCTTATTAACTTCTGTCTATCTTGTGTAAGCGTAACTACTGAAATACGTCCATTTATATCTGATATCTGCAGTCAAACCTCGTTCTGAATCTTTACACCTTTTACACTCCACACCTTCATTACTAAACTGACGTTTCTTTGATGCCTCAAGATATGTTCTATCAAACGATCCTTTCTTTTATTCACGTTTTTCAACAAATTTCTTGTTTCCCACCAATTCTGTTCATTACCCATTCATTAGTTATCTGATCTACCCATATAATCGTCAGCATTATTCTATGGTACCACATCTACAAAGCCTGTATTCTCTTCTTGTCTAAACGATTCGTCGTCCACGTTTCACTTCCATGCAAGGCAGAACTCCAGAGGAATGCCTTCGGAAATATTTAAATTTAAATTCCACATTAAGAAATGTCTCTTTTTCAAATCCGCTGCATTTGCCCATTCTGCATTTACAGCACATCTACATCCGCCATTTTGCTACCCAGATAAGGAAACTCATCAACGACTCTTAGTTTTTGATTTGCTAATTTAATTCCATCAGTATCGCCTTCTTTAAGTCGGCAGCAGTTCATTACCCTTGTTTTACTTTTTTTTCAAGTTTAAGTTCCTTTGAAGGCGCTACAGATTTCTTTGAACAGGTCTTTAAAGTTCTTTGTCGCCTTTGACAGACTTACAGTGTCAGCAACAAACAGAATTTTTATCTCCCTGAAACTTAATCCTGTTTCCAAATTTCCTTTTTTTTCCATATGGCACTCAGTGTATAGATTGAATCACATCGTGCATATAGGCTACAGCCTTGTTCAGTTCTCTTTTCAGGTAGTGTTTCCCTTTCACGTACGACAGTCTGTCTTGTAAATAACCAGTCGCACCTGTATTTTATCCCTGCTACCTTCGTAATTTCAAACAGTGTTCTCTAGCCATCATTGTGAAAAATTACCTCTAAATCTACAAATGCTGTACGCGTACATTTGACTATCTTCAACCTGACTTCTAAGGTACCTCGTATGGTCAGTTTTACCTTGAATGTTCCTGCATTTCTCATTCCTGTGTCGTCTTCTACCAGCCAATGAACAGTTTAGTTTCGTCTGCGTTTTAGCGGGTGATGCTTTCTGCGTTTGCTACATCCGGTGTTAATCTTCCATTCTGTGCCTCTTGAAACACCAAACGCTTCGGTCACCTTGCTTACGGAAGGGTCCATCATATGAGCATCAACAAATTGCCCACTATCGAATTCATTTCGCTCCGACATCATACACTCACAACTACACTGGATACTATTCTGAATATGACCGATACGTGCAACGTGTTGAGGCTTTGCGCTACTGTCGTCTGTGATCAAATACAGCCGTGCAACCTGCAGGCTTGGAGAAAAAAAAAAAACTTGACTTCTCCGGAACAAGCATGTAGGCCCAAAGATACCGACCGCCCGCCGTGTCATCCTCAAACCAAAGGCGTCACTGGATGCGGATATGGAGGGGCATGCGGTGAGTACACCGCTCTCCCGGCCGTATATCAATTTACGAGACCGGAGCCGCTGCTTTGCAATCAATTAGCTCTTCAGTTTGCCTTGTAAGTAGGCTGTTTAGGTTTTCTTATTGGTAACGCCACATAGCGCTCTGTATGAAAATCACTGGCTGTGCTGTGCGCAGTCTGTGGCTAGTTTGCATTGTTGTCTGTCATTGTAGTGTTGGGCAGCTGGATGTTAACAGCGCGTAGCGTTGCGCAGTTGGAGGTGAGCTGCCAGCAGTGGTGGATGTGAGGAGAGAGATGGCGGAGTTTTGAAATTTGCAATACTGGATATCATGAACTGATATATATATTATGACTATTAAGGTAAATACATTGTTTGTTCTCTATTAAAATCTTTCATTTGCTAACTATCCCTATCAGTAGTTAGTGCCTTCCGTAGTTTGAATCTTTTGTTTAGCTGGCAGTAGTGGCGCTCGCTGTATTGCAGTAGTTCGAGTAACGAAGATTTTTGTGAGGTAAGTGATTTGTGGAACGTATAGGTTAATGTTAGTCAGGGCCATTCTTTTGTAGGGATTTTTGAAAGTCAGATTGCGTTGCGCCAAAAATATTGTGTGTCAGAAATGCATTAAGAAGCTATAACAAAATGGTTTGGCCAAAAATGTATTTTGAAAGACGATATGAACAAAAAAGTAGGGTTTAGGGACAACAGGTTTAAGTAGGATTTTCTTGGAAATAAATTATGAGGTAAGATAATGGAAAATAAATAATGAGGTAAGAAATATGTGAACATATAAATACAGAAAGCGTGCTTGGATAGGATTTTTTTTGGTGGAAACAAATGTTGAAATAAGATGAAAGATCTATGGAATGAAGTTTTGGGTTGGACTGCAGTACCAAATGTTACACTGAAAACAAACACTGCCCTTTCCTCTTGTGTTATTCTGCTATGTGTTTGTGTACTCTTGTGTATTTGTGTTTTTCCTGTCTTTATGTGTTTAGCTGATGAGAGTTATGTTGTAGCATTTTTCTAATACTATGTTATTTACTTTGTAAAGATGTTTAGACATTATTTATCTGTTCTGTTTTGTTGCTCACGTGTGAAGTTGATGTTTCAAAAGTTATTCTGATCTTTTATGTATGTACTTATGTCATAATTCCTGTAACTCTGATATATATGTTATTTTGATTCTTTTGTAAAGCCCATATTACTGCAAATGTTATCTGTATTGTTATGTTCGTTTCAGCCTCACAGGGGCTGACTGCAGTCTGCTTGCCAACAGCGCTCATCAGTCCGGATAGTCATCCATCCAAGTGCTGGCCCGGTCCTACAGCGTTTAACTTCGGTAATCTGGCTGGAACCGGTATTACCACTGTGGCAAGGCCGTTGGCGCAGGCTTGGCTAGCATCCGCATACATGTTCAAGCGTGCTTTTGTCCATATTTTCGTTTAACACCTGTAAATGTAACATGTGGCACATCTAGAGAACAATAAAGAGCATTCGCAAGGGGAACAGGTGGAATTATTGCCAAATTAGGTAGGCCATTAGCGTCCCGCTACCGATTCAGGGTGACCGTAAAGATAAAAGCTCACCAAGTATGGCGTTGTATCAATTTCAGCAATCTGAAAACCTGTTCCCAATGATGATAACTACTGTGAGAAATATTCTAGACATACTCATGTGTTTTTCACGCATTCGTTGGTAACGAAGCACATACAAGCATTATAAGCCCTCTGCAATTTTATGGAAATCGTTGCTTGGAAATTACAGAACCAACAATGCTGTCCATATACACCAAGTCTATCGGTTTTGGGAAATCGCTATCACTTCAGTGTCGAAAACTGTCTCATCTGTAAACATACGTTGCACAGCTGAATCTGAAATCTCATAAAAGAGAAAAGTACTTGTTTTAAAAATACATGAACTTTTTTCGCATAATTCCTGAAATTCGTGACCAGAGTCGTTGTTTGGAGATCTTTGGGGTGCCATGTGGATGGAACAGCCCATTTACTCGTACGACGGTGTCCCACACGTAACAGTAACACTGCCGCCGAGGAGGTATCCACTTCGAAAAATGCAGCAGTTACCCCTGAAAACTAAGGACCATGTCACCTACAGCATAATTATTTCTCTCAGGCTTCGTTCTGCACATCTTTGATGCATCCCAATTTTAAATAACAATTAAATAAGTAACAATTAAATAAAATTGTAACATCGAGAATGATAATTAACAAAATACTTAAAACGATCGCTGATGTTGTTTACCAACTATATTGTTTCTTATAACACAGTCACACTATGATATGAAATCTCAAACAACCATGTCCATCTGACGTTATGACTGATTAGGTGTTGAAGCGAAACCGTAGTTTGGCGAGGAGATGGTCGACGCCTACCTTCATTCTGACGGTAGCCCGCTTGACAGCACTACTGGAAGTGTTGCATAAACAGTGGGAGTAGTAAATCCGATGGAAACCTGTCTGATTCTCTAAGATAAACTGCAAGTAAATTTTTGTGTGTACGGAAACCCTAAAAATCTATTAATTTGTTAAAGCATGCGGTGGCCCAAGGCAACCAAAATCTTATGTAAGATCTGTGAATGTATGGAGCTGTTCGTTTATTTTTTAGGCTGAAAGACAGGGTGCTGATGAACTGTAGCTGAAGAAGGGAGACGGCCTTAATTATCTTTATATGTAAAGCCTCGGTTCCATTCTCGTAGTGATTTTCTTTTTCTGTCAATATCATTCGAGCCAAAACTCTATCTGACATGTGAGAAACTGGTTCTTGACGCCAGACGTCAAAATATCTCCAGTAATATTCCAGTTGCTGTGAGCAATGAAATATGACTGACTTTTCTGTCTTCTTGTATAGTATATTTATCTACAAGATCGTTGCACATTATGAGCAAATAGAATTCTTGTTCGAGTCAGTCTTACATGTAACAGTGATACAAGATAGTCAGTAATATTATTACGAGTCATTCCGATGGCAACTATGTGTGATAAGTCGAATTTACATTTTTATGACAATATGATATATAATTTTTATTTTATGTATTTTGGATTATTTACATGTGACAACAAAATGTGTTATTTTGTAATATTTTGTAATATTTTGTAATATTATTACGAGTCATTCCGATGGCAACTATGTGTGATAAGTCGAATTTACATTTTTATGACAATATGATTTATAATTTTTATTTTATGTATTTTGGATTATTTACATGTGACAACAAAATGTGTTATTTTGTTTCATGGATGGCGGAGCAAGAAGTTGGCATCTGTGGGAGTTCTTCTCATGCGAGAAAGAATTAACGCCATCGGACATCTTTCGCCATCAAGTCGGAGGTCATAAGGGTGGAGAAGATGCCGAGAGTTGCAAGTCTTGTTACCCCTATTTTTTGTAACAATGTAAAAGAATGAAAGACATAATCCGTATCTAAACAATTGACAATCGATCTTCGGATGATCAAGACATGTATTCTGTCTTGTTATTTACTTGCGTGACTCTATACGTATTGCACGCAAGTGCAAACCTGTTTGACGTTGTCGAATTTAATTGGAACGAATTAGTGTTCCGATTTTTTGTGAAAATTTGGTGAAGAGAATTGTATGGAGAATTGTTACTAGAAATAGTTATCTCCATTTTCATTAAGGTTCATTGTTAAATACGAAGTTCACATCGACGCTAAGCAATAGAATTATAAAAGCTGGCGTAATATAGCAAATGGTATTTGTTAATTCGTTCTGTGTTAGTAAAAAGTCTAAAGAGATCATTAATATTAAAGCACCAATTAATTAGGAGCACATAAATGTTCAGTGAATAGATTATTGCAATTTAATTACAATTTGCATTTTATTTAAAAGAACGATATTTCGTACCAGAGATTATTCACTTCAGATTCAGGAAATAAGGATGATCTCAGGTGGAAACTAATTACGCCAATTTTAGCTAAAAGAGGCTAATACATGAGATTACAAGAGGCTATAGGTTCATTAGCTCTCCTATATGTGAAGAATAGTTAAGTTTGAAAAGACAACGTCTAATAAGAAATAAACGATGCACTATTTACGTGTTAGCAGAAAACAAAAGTATTGCGATTCCCAGAAATGACGGGTTGTAAAGAACACTGCTGTAAAACAGCATCGCTCCGTCGGTACAGAGACGTGAAAAAATCTACTAATCCGGTTTGCAACTAATTTCTGCTTTGGCTTGGAGAAAGAATCGAATCTAACTGGTACAGTACAGACTTATGCCCACATTAAATACGCTGAAAGTTAATAGAACCTGACAAAAATAAATAATCGTCGCTCATAGATGAGACACGATTTTTATGGGGGTGTAACTTTAAGCTGACGAAGAATTGATACGTCACCTGAGATACGAATTGCTGCCTAGCTTAAGAGGTCCTCTTACAATGTATGGTAGGCTTCGTTAAATTCATGGGTAAGTAGTTCTCGGATAATTTATGGCGTCCAGTTAGGGCAAGGAAATCAGAGGAAATTAGACTACACGATAACCTATACATATATCGACATGGTGTCTGTTGTTTCGGTAGTGTTCGAAAGAGCAGGCACCATTTATTTAACTCTGCAGCGTTAAATGACTGAGTCTTAGGAAGGAAAAACAATAGGTAAGAGACACTGAAATAAATCAGTAGGGGAAAGCGGAAAATTTGTACCGTACCGGAACTCGAAACCGGATTCACCCTTTATCATGAGCGGTTGCCTTAACCGCTTCGGCCATCCGGCCACCGTGCCTGACCGATGCAAATCTCCAACCTATCCTCACACTACCGACATAGTGATACCTCCCATTAATGCCTATGTACTCGCAGTATTTGCCGATTCTAGTATAAGTTCGAGCATGTATGTGGATCTACACAGAAGAGATTATTGGGGCCATCTAGCCCCATGCCTATATTCCACATACATTTATTTCAGTACCCACTAGCAGATTTAATAAGACTGCTCAATGTCCCTTTTGTGTAGGTGCACACATATGCTCCAACTCATACGGGAATTAGCGAATGCTGCGGGTATAGAGGCTTATGCGCTGGGGCATTAGGTAGCTAATGTGAGGATACGTTGGAAATTAGCGTCGGTGAGGGACGGTATCCAGATGGACGAAGCGGTTACGGCAACCGCTCCTGAGAAAACGGCAGATCCTTGGTCGAGTCCCGATCCGACTCAAATTTAAACTTTTCCCTTCGATTTATTTCAATATCCACTGTCAGCCGTTGTCTATCTTTCCTCTGATTGACGCACTCAAGCACCAAAGAATCAGTTATAACCATGCATATTCAAATACAGAGATATGTAAACAAGCAGAATATGGCGCTGCGGTCGGCAACACCTATATAAGACAAGTGCCGCCGCAGTTGTTAGATCTGTTACTGCTGCTACAGTGGCAGGTTAGCTAGATTTAAGTGAGTTTGAACGTGGTTTTGTAGTCGGACCACTTGCTATGGTACACAGCATCTCCGAGGTAGCAATGAAGTGGGAATTTTCCCGTACGACCATTTCAAGAGTGAACCGTGAATATCAGGAATCGGGTAAAACATCAAATCTCCGACATCGCTGCGGCCGGAAAAAGTTCCTGCAAGAACGGAACCAACGACGATTTTAGAGAATCGTTCAACGTGAAAGAAGTGCGACCCTTCCGCAAATTGCTGCGGATTTCAATGCAGGGCGATCAACAAATGTCAGCGTGCGAACCATTCAACGAAATATCATCGATATGGGTTTTCGAAGCCGAAGTGTACACTGATGACAGCACGACCCGAACCTTTACGTCTCGCCTGAGCCCGTCCAAACCAACATTGGACTGTTGATGAATGGAAACATATTGTTTGGTCAGACGAGTCTGGTTTCAAATTACATCGAGCGGATGGACGTTTACGGGTATGGAGACAACCTCATGAATCCATCTACTCTGCATGTCAGCAGGCATCTGCTCAAGCTGTGTAAGACTCTGTAATGGTGTGGAGCTTGTGCACTTGGGGTGATACGGAACCCCTGATACTTCTGGACACGCCTCTGACAGGCGACACGTACGTAAGCGTCCTGTCTGATCACCTGTATCCATTCACATCCGTTTTGCATTTTGGCTGACTTGGGCACTTCCAGCAGGACAATGCGACACCCCACACTTCGAGAATTGCTACAGAGTGGCTACACGAACACTCTTCTTTCCGCTGCCACCAACTCCCCACCTCGCGCGTTGTTTGATATGGCGTATTTATAATAATGCTTATGTAAATACGATTCATGCCCAAAATCATGAAAGTAAACTAAACCGAAAATACAGTCACAGGAGAATCGAAAGATGAATGAAGTGCTTTAATTTAAAAATGTACTCGATACAGCACGTATAGACCACATATTGCAACCCTCATTCCCTCACACACACACACACACACACACACACACACTCACTCACACACACACACACACACACACACACACACACACACACATACACAAATAGTCATAGCCTAGCAGTTAGTATTACCCCCGTATGAAGCTGACACTAAAATATAAAAGAGTTGTGGAATGATCGTTAGTACTACCCTCAGATGCTTGCCTATGAACAGAGATCTCGGCAAAGACTGCCTGCCTTACATGCATTTGTGGCTTCCCTCTGACGCTGCCGAAAGAGCTTCCTCACCTCGATCCAAATATAGGAGTGTATTAGTCAAGTAAAGGAATTTCTTTAATTTCGCATGTTGCATTTATCCGACTCGCGCGGTTAATTCTCCGTTGTGTAGTAAACATGTCTGAGAAGTATCAGTACTGTAAAGGATGAGCCAGACAATAAGGGATTTTGCTTTATTATACGAGCCTCCAACCGGTAACTTCATTGTTCCATTGCGGCCAAGGCACGGCCGGCAGTGTTAGCTGCCTGTAAATTCTTTCGTCCCACGGTATAGTAACAGGAAGTCAGCACCGATGAAGGGCACCTTGTTCACGCGCCTCTCTCATGTGCTGACGAGGTAACGCCGCCCCAGGCGTCGCTTAGCAGGCAACGCTCTGGAAAGTTCCATGCCGCCCGCACGGTTTGCTCGGTCCTGACCAATCAGGGCGGAGGAAGACGCGTGGTGCGTCGAACATACCCGGCCGCCCGTCGCCGGGCTCGCTCTCTTGTATTCTTGCTCACCCGCGAGTCGGATGCGTGCCCTGTAGCATTGAACATCTCCCGCTTCTCCCGGTGCTGCGGCACTGTGGACTTAGTTTTGGCAGACAACCACTTTCGGTAGCTTCGCGAACAATGTTCGCCAAATTGTAAGCTCTGGCTCACCCTCACCTCCCTAGGCCTATGTAGCCCCTTTTCATCATGCTCTAGCCAATAAATGGCCTTTCTCTAAAAATTACACTATTATTCCATAACGCCCACCGCCTGCCCATACCCGCCATCCTGTACAGTACCTTATTATCCATTTAGTGAGAACCTATATTTCTCCATTCCTAGACGACTGAGAGCTGTTTCGAATGCGAACGGATTTCCGACACCTTTTAGGCCTAGTAATGTGTTTGTGGCGTTTCCATACTTTTTTTCACCCGCTGTGAATTCTTTCTCTTCATCAGAAGGCTCACAAGATTGAGCAGTTGAGGACTAGGGAACCAAGAAGTGTGTACAAACTGATGATGTAACCCCAATTTCTGACTTCACTTCTTCTCACTCGAATGTCGACGGTCTCTAACTAACAGGTAGCACTGAACTGTACTTTACTGTTACTTCGTATCCGGTTATGGTTTTGCGCCTTCACTGAAGAATTTTTAGTAAGTAAAGCACAGTGTCGCAGTCATAAGTACCAAAGGCAGATGTCAACATCGTTCAGGCATTGCACAATTTTTCAGTCGTTGATTAAAATGCGTATATTTTTGGCAGGTGTCTTACATTTTTCTTCCTATTTTGGTGTTAACATCATTCTAAGTAGATTGTCTTATAGTGATGCGCTGAAACGTTACGAAGAAATAAAAAAGTGTGATATGTAGTGTCGAATATTATCAGGTTGATACTATTCTTTTCGACGCTTTGCCAAACGTTATTCTTTCGTCATATTACATTTTCCGTTATTTTTCTCAAGAAAATTGATAAATACCCAGAAACCTAGTCCCCATAAGAAAATGTTAGGTAGCAGGTCGTAGAACACTATAAAATCTGCTGAATTCTCTTCAAAATCAGATATTTATTTCTTATCTGTCACTCGTACTCCAAAGTTGTCTTGAATTTCGTGAAACAATCTATTTAGCTAGCACGAACTGAATCTCAGAATGTCTCACAATTTCCGAGATTTCGTCACGACCAGTGTAGCTTAGTACTGAAACGATTTGTAAACAAGTGCTAGACAGTCCATGAATTTAGTCTAGACATAAAACAATTTCCGCAGGGCGTAAAACCAGCTTACTTTAAGAATGTATTATTATGCCAACGTCAATTAACTGACAACTGTAGACCTGTACATTTTATTACTGAGTATTAAACCTTACTTTGTAGACGTGAATGTCTTCTTTTTTGTTAAAGTAAGACAGTCTTGGTTGCGTCTGTTATCTATTTATTGCCAATGACGCGTTTCGCCCTTGTGGGCGTCTTCAGATTAACCTAGGGGTGTAAAATAACACTGGAGACATAGATACATTAAGAACGGGGGATGGGGGTTGCACGAGGCAAAGCGCTGCAACTAACAATAACAGTAAGAAGTAATGTGGTGAGCCAACATTCGCTCTTCAATGCCAGCGTATGGCATTAAGATAAAAATTGTAAGGAAATGTCGTCATGTCGTCATCAGGCAAATAAAAGCATAAGGGACCTGCAACCGGGAAAAAAATGCCAAAGTGTAATTGCAAATCTACTGGAAAGAGAACCTATGGCAAACCAATAAAAATATTTAAAAGAGCTTGCGCAGTATAGGACCAACAGCATCCTGGCGTACTCAACATGGAGCGTCGCGTACAGTGGACTAAATGTAAATACAATGCGGTCGAGAACACAAGATACGCCAGACCTCGCAGTTGGCCACACAAACAGAGTCTTAAAGACAAGATTGTACAACCTTAGTAACAGACGTTAAGGATAGATGGGCGTCAGATAACCAACGTATTTAAGAAAAGCGGTCGCACATCTGAAGTACGTGTACAGAAAACAGTAAATTAGGGAAACAGTAGAATTGTTAAAATTAAATTAGTGCAGGTGTAGTGATAAAATAAGTGCAAAGACACAATCTGTGTTGGAGTAAAATGACCTCTATAAAGCATGAAATTCTTAAAACCTGCATACAGTAAAACTTAAAATGAGAGTAAAATATAACAAGTCAGAAAATTACAAAAAAGGGTTACAAGATAAAGCAATGAATAACGTGGGGTCACATTCACAATAAAGAACTATTAGTATAGTGGATATCACAATATAATAATAAAACTGATTTCTGGTAACCAGTTGGTCATTCAATAAACTACATTTCTCAGCACCGGAGAGGTTAAGAGTTTCCATTTCCTCTAAAAGATTTAGCATTTGTCCTCTTCGCGGGCGATATGAAGCAAATGTAAAGAATGGAACCAATTTTAGAAGTGAATATTTTGTTTATAAACTTGAATTATTTATTGAGAAACAAGTTTTTGAACTCGATTTTCTTATATAATCTTTGTATATGCTTGTTATGAAATTGTAGTAAGTGGCATGCCGCATTGTAACATCAGTCTTGATCTACAAAAATATGAGGCTCTCATGAAAAACATAAAGCCACTCTCGTTTGGATTGTAGAAAACACGTCCGAGGGCATAGTCGAGGTATGTGGAGAGCTGATTATATCCACGGGAAGCACAGTATGCTGATCAGCTAATTTGTATAAACTGTTTGATATTACCGGAATATGGTTTAGTTAATGACAATAAACAGTTAACTTTTACAACGGCAGTATAAGTAACTACTGCGAATGAGGGAAGGAGGAAGGGGACATAAGTACTAAGTAGGGATGGTAGATCACTTTCCCTTCCTTACTTTGAGACGCAATCATTTCCTGCTATTATATCACAGAGACTTTCAGAAATAAATACACTCCTGGAAATGGAAAAAAGAACACATTGACACCGGTGTGTCAGACCCACCATACCTGCTCCGGACACTGTGAGAGGGCTGTACAAGCAATGATCACACGCACGGCACAGCGGACACACCAGGAACCGCGGTGTTGGCCGTCGAATGGCGCTAGCTGCGCAGCATTTGTGCACCGCCGCCGTCAGTGTCAGCCAGTTTGCCGTGGCATACGGAGCTCCATCGCAGTCTTTAACACTGGTAGCATGCCGCAACAGCGTGGACGTGAACCTTATATGCAGTTGACGGACTTTGAGCGAGGGCGTATAGTGGGCATGCGGGAGGCCGGGTGGACGTACCGCCGAATTGCTCAACACGTGGGGCGTGAGGTCTCCACAGTACATCGATGTTGTCGCCAGTGGTCGGCGGAAGGTGCACGTGCCCGTCGACCTGGGACCGGACCGCAGCGACGCACGGATGCACGCCAAGACCGTAGGATCCTATGCAGTGCCGTAGGGGACCGCACCGCCACTTCCCAGCAAATTAGGGACACTGTTGCTCCTGGGGTATCGGCGAGGACCATTCGCAACCGTCTCCATGAAGCTGGGCTACGGTCCCGCACACCGTTAGGCCGTCTTCCGCTCACGCCCCAACATCGTGCAGCCCGCCTCCAGTGGTGTCGCGACAGGCGTTAATGGAGGGACGAATGGAGACGAGTCGCTTCTGCCTTGGTGCCACTGATGGTCGTATGCGTGTTTGGCGCCGTGCAGGTGAGCGCCACAATCAGGACTGCATACGACCGAGGCACACAGGGCCAACACCCGGCATCATGGTGTGGGGAGCGATCTCCTACACTGGCCGTACACCACTGGTGATCGTCGAGGGGACACTGAATAGTGCACGGTACATCCAAACCGTCATCGAACCCATCGTTCTACCATTCCTAGACCGGCAAGGGAACTTGCTGTTCCAACAGGACAATGCACGTCCGCATGTATCCCGTGCCACCCAACGTGCTCTAGAAGGTGTAAGTCAACTACCCTGGCCAGCAAGATCTCCGGATCTGTCCCCCATTGAGCATGTTTGGGACTGGATGAAGCGTCGTCTCACGCGGTCTGCACGTCCAGCACGAACGCTGGTCCAACTGAGGCGCCAGGTGGAAATGGCATGGCAAGCCGTTCCACAGGACTACATCCAGCATCTCTACGATCGTCTCCATGGGAGAATAGCAGCCTGCATTGCTGCGAAAGGTGGATATACACTGTACTAGTGCCGACATTGTGCATGCTCTGTTGCCTGTGTCTATGTGCCTGTGGTTCTGTCAGTGTGATCATGTGATGTATCTGACCCCAGGAATGTGTCAATAAAGTTTCCCCTTCCTGGGACAATGAATTCACGGTGTTCTTATTTCAATTTCCAGGAGTGTATTTAGTGTACCTTCATTGAAATTGTTACTTCCATTTTATTATTACGGAGGATAAACACAGTGCGTTAGCAAATGGCTAATGGCTTAATAAAATTTTTAAAATTCCCTGAAGGTGACCTTTTCTTCATCTACTGTGTGCTTTAATCATAAAGGAATCTCATAAACCCGGATTCATATTAGCAAAATGTACAATAAAAAGGATTTTCTTCTTCTATTACTACAGGCAACTGATCATGTATAATCCAAGTCTTACTCAATTTATCCTGAAGAAAAAACTTCAGCCTTATATTTGCAAACTTATTTAGCCGCAAGTCACATTTCATTTAAATTCCAGACAGGAGCAGCTCAACGAAATCCACGCTATCTCGTAGGGTATTAGACGAGGGTGGTTTCCACGTTGTTTCACAAGAAAGACTAAAAAGAGTATGAACAGGTAAAAAACTATATCTGATGTCACGTAAGGACAGCAGGAAGAATTTATAAATTACACGCAACAGTGGTATAACGTATAAGGTTAGTTGTTACGACACGATGTCATTAAAGACAATTGCTACCTTTAATAGACTAATGAATTCAATAACTTGTATTGAGGAAAGCAGTGTCACAAAAAACAATAATACGTGAACGTAAAAAAATACTGACAAGTTTTTACTGAGGACCACTAATTAGACTGCGATTCTTTGTGTACGTAACTGAAAATTGTGACAGAGATGTAAAGGAACTATCGTAATGTACATTTCCTGTAGAACTGATGTTCTGTTAAAAAGAAAGTGTCAAAATTTAATTTCTACGCAAGCAAATAATCATTTATCAGAGTCTCGACCAAAGATATGCTGCCAGATTTGATGAAATCGTTGTAGCATATGACAACCGTCATTACCATCATCGTTGTCGTCATAGGAAACACTTGTAGTCAGCAGATTTGTCTTTCAATCATTTATGAGTCCGGTATGACTGTACCGTGCGATGCCAGAGGTACCGTGTTTGCCGCAGTAATGGTCCTATGTTTGGACTCTATGAGAAAATGGTGCCAAGGTAACGAAAGGTTCTGGTTGGTAAACGTGAAGGATCAGTGTTTTGGTGGTATCCCGTTTGATTCGGGGGCCGCGCACACACGTCATCACCGATTTAGTCCAAATTTACGGCCTACGTAAGGCTTACTGAAAAGAAAATGAAAAAATTCTGAGATCCAGATGGCCAAACGCTTACAAAAATATTATTTTTGGCAGGGTCGGATGAGTCACGAGCTATTAATGTTAGCGTAGTTTCCAGCAAGCATTTGTAGCAGTGTAAAGAAACAGAACGGTAATCCGAGCGCCATCGGGTTGAGTCGCTATGAGAAAATGTTTTTATTTTCAATTTTTATATTACGTTTACTGCAAATAAACAGAAATATCCTCAGATGTTGTATTATCTATCATATATATAAAAGGCGTGGATTCCTGTAGTCATGTCCTAGTTCATAAACCACGGGCAACGTATGAGTGGCCAAGTAAGTGGTCCCGACAGTCGGGATACCAATTACTTTGGAATAAGGCTGGGCATCTCGGACATATTCTGAGTCGTGGTCACCTTTGTGCTCATACGGCAAAGACTACCAAATCCACCGGTTAGTCCCTCAGCCGTTAGGGGTAAAACCCAATGGGACTCGGGGCAAGTAAGGCTAGCAGCCTGCTTCCCTGGTACTTTAAATATGATGCTGGCAACAATCAGAGCAAAATACCTCGGACCTTTGGAGGTCACGGAATCCCACCTCTAACTGACAAACCAGTGACTCCTAAGACTGGCTGGGTGAGATTAAGACATGTGAACACAAAATAAGCAGTCTTGCATATGCGGATGACTTAGTTGTGATGGCAGATTCGATTGAAAGTTTGCAAAGTAATATTTCAGAGCTAGATCAGAAATGTAAGGACTATGGTATGAAGATTAGCATCTCCAAAACGAAAGTAATGTCAGTGGGAAAGAAATATAAACGGATTGAGTGCCAAATAGGAGGAACAAAGTTAGAACAGGTGGACGGTTTCAAGTACTTAGGATGCATATTCTCACAGGATGGCAACATAATGAAAGAACTGGAAGCGAGGTGTAGCAAAGCTAATGTAGTGAGCGCTCAGCTATGATCTACTCATTTCTGCAAGGAGGAAGTCAGTACCAAGACTGAGTTATCTGTGCACCGTTCAATCTTTCGACCAACTTTGTTGTATGGGAGCGAAAGCTGGGTGGATTCAGGTTACCTTATCAACAAGGTTGAGGTTACGGATATGAAAGTAGCTAGGATGATTGCAGGTACTAGTAGATGGGAACAATGGCAGGAGGGTGTCCACAATGAGGAAATCAAAGAAAAACTGGGAATGAACTCTATAGATGTAGCAGTCAGGGCGAACAGGCTTAGATGGTGGGGTCATGTTACACGCATGGGAGAAGCAAGGTTACCCAAGAGACTCATGGATTCAGCAGTAGAGGGTAGGAGGAGTCGGGGCAGACCGAGGAGAAGGTACCTGGATTCGGTTAAGAATGATTTTGAAGTAATAGGTTTAACATCAGAAGAGGCATCAATGTTAGCACTGAATAGGGTATCATGGAGGAACTGTATAAGGGGGGCTATGCTCCAGACTGAACGCTGAAAGGCATAATCAGTCTTAAATGATGAAGATGATGATGATGATGATATATAAAAGGCATGGAAAGGAAAGTCAAAGAAAAAATTGGTAGATTAGCATGCAGCAAAATATAGGAATGCCGTCACTAGTTCATAAAAAGAGTAATACAAATTAATACAGTCCTTTTTTGACTAATGTGACAAGCCTGATGCGCAGGAGAGCAAATTTATTTTGTAAATAGACACGTGGGGAGGACAAAAAAATCGAGAGTTACGCAACGAGATTTCTCGGGTGAAGAAAGATTGCCATTATGCGGTATGAAAGTGATTCCTCCCAAAATGCACTCGCTAGTACAAGCCTGCGATATCTGTTTTTACGGTAAGGTAAAGAAATTGATAAAAAATCGTCAAAACTGCTATTGTCTCATTGGAAGAGAAAAAGAAATCACATCCCGAGAATAATGCTTCAAAATACATTCCATTGCCAATATTTTATGAAATGATGCGTTAGAGGTGGTGTTCTGACACAACTCACGATGAGTAAGAACCTTTCATGAATTAAAAAACCAACTTTGTTTTCCTATAGAAATTTTAAAATCACCACTTAATTATAACAATGCAGCGTTTACGAAGTGTGCAAGATGTCAATAAAATTGCCGCCTCCTCTGTTTTCACAGTGAATATCATCCCAGCATTTGTAAATGATAAGCTGTGAAATAATCGAAAGTATCATTTTATACACGAAGTTCAAGTCTGTAGCTTACAGTTCCTTCCTGGAAGTTTATTTGCAATCCCAAATTTTCATTAACCTTCCCTTTTCATGCATTCCTTTTCATGCATTTTATGGAAATATTAAAAATCCTGTAATGATATTAGTGGTGCTGGTTCGGGGATCGAGAGGTGTGCGAACCGTCACGGTCACAGTTTAACATTTATTTATTGTCTTAAAACAACCTCAGACACAAGTTCTCTGCCAGCAGGAGCGACCTCCAGATTAACCATGTACTTAATTAATAATTAGAAACCAACAGAATAGAATCATTAAAATGATGTGAAAGAACATTCTTAAAAGTTGTCCAGCAGTGACATAGCCATTTAAAGAACTTTATAATAATAAACAAAATAGATTTACACCAATAAAATTTTATTAAAATAGTAACATTTAGACAGGACCGGGCATGGAGACTATTAATTGAACATAGATGAACTAGAAATGAACTCAGGAAACAATGTGTAGCAGCAAGTGATGATATTCGAAACAAAGCACGAAAAAGATGCTTTCAACAACAGATAGAGCTTTCTTAGACCATAAATATGAACCACTGGAACTAACGTCACCAAATGGATTACAAAATGTTCTAACGCTACTTGTTCATAAATCATAAAACATGAAAAATAATACATTCACCATCGAATTCAACACAATGTCCGTAAGTCGTAATGCTACAGTGAAACTGCTTCCAAGCCGTGAAAGAACAACTTCGTCTCGATCAAATCCGCAGGTACTGGTGACGCAAAGGAACCGTCACAAAGAAAATGTATTGAGCATTATTTCGATTTATTTTTAGTAAAAGTAATGTAAAGATTTAAAGAATAGAAAAATTTTACGCCGATGGATTCACCTCCACGACCCACGGATTACCGTTCTGTGCTCTTTCCCCTGTGCCAACCGCTGCCTGGAGACTACGCTAACAGAAATGACTAATGCCTCCTCCGAACCGCGGGAAAAATGCTATTTTTTCTAAACGCTTTGCCCTCTGCCATTCTGTCACTTTCATTTCTGCCCAAACCCTGATGTTCATCAATTTGGACGAAATCACTGATGGCGTGTTGGGGCAGCCAATGGTGAGACCAATATTGTTATACGCTGTGAGGGGCATTCAGGATTATCATTTATTCATTTTCTGACCGAGCTACAACTGTATCAGCGTACTGTAACTCAAATTAAACGGCTTCTCATCCGTCATCTAAATTAACTGTATTTAGGTCATCTTTGACTTGCTGCATGACAGCGCCAACATAAAAGGTAAACAAAGTGGAGGTAATCAAATGTTGTTGTTGTGGTCTTCAGTTCCAAGACTGGTTTGATGCAGCTCTCCATGCTACTCTATCCTGCACAAGCCTCTTCATCTCCGAGTAACTACTGAAATGAAATGTCGTGTGACGAGGGCCTCCCGTCGGGTAGACCGCTCGTCTGGTGCAAGTCTTTCGATTTGACGCCACTTCGGCGACTTGCGCGTCGATGAGGATGAAATGATGATGATTAGGACAACACAACACCCAGTCCCTGAGCGGAGAAAATCTCCGACCCAGCCGGGAATCGAACCCGGGCCCTTAGGATTGACAGTCTGTCGCGCTGACCACTCAGCTACCGGGGGCGGACCGAGTAACTACTGAAACCTACAATCAATCCTTCTGAATCTTACTGTATTCATCTCCTGGTCTCTCTTTACTATTTTTACCCCGCAAGCTTCCCTCCAGTACTAAACTGATGATCCCTTGGTGCCTCATAACATGTCCTACCAAGCGATTCCTCCTTATAGTCAGGTTGTGCGACAAATTTCTCTTCTCCCCAGTTCTGTTCAGTACCTCCTTATTAGTTACGTGATCTAGCCATCTAATCTTCGGCATTCTTTTGTAGCACCACATTTCAAATGCTTCTATTCTCTTCTTGACTGCTTATCGTCAATGTTTCGCTACCATACATGGCTATACAGATAATTTCGGAAAGGACTTCCTGACACTTAAATGTATACCAGATGTTAACAAATTTCTGTTCTTCAGAAACACTTTTCTTGCCACTGCCAGATTGCATTTTATATCCTCCCTACTTCGACCACCGCCAGTTACTTTGCCTCCAAAATAGCAAAAGTCATCTACTACTTTAAGTCTTTCAATTTCTAAGCTAATTCCCTCAGCATCACCTGATTTAATTAGACTACATTCCATTATCTTTGTTTTGCTTTTGTTGATTTTCATCTTATTTCCTCTTTTCAGGACACTATCCGTTCCGATCAGCTGCTCTTTCAAGTCCTTTGCTGTCTCTGACAGAATTACGATGTCATCGGCAAACCTCAAAGTTTTTATTTCTTCTCCCTGGGCTTTAATTACTTCTACAAATTTTTCTTTAGTTTCCTCTACTGCTTGCTCAATATACAGATTGAGTAACATTGGGGATCGGCTATAACTCTGTCTCAGTCCCTTCTCAACCACTGCTTCCCTTTCGTGCCCCACGACTTTTGTAACTGTCATCTGGTTTCTGTAAAAATTGTAAACAGCCTTTCTCTCCCTTTATTTTACCCCAGCTACCGTTAGAATTTGAAAGAGAATATTCCAGTCAACACTGACAATAGCTTTGTCTAAGTCTACAAATACTATAAACATAGATTTGCCTTTCCTTAACGAATCTTCTATGAGAAGTTGTAGGGTCAGTGTTGCCTCGTGTGGTCCTAGATTTCTCCGAAATCAAAACTCATCTTCCCCACGGTAGGCTTCTACCATTTTTTCCATTCTTCTACAAAGGATTCGTGTTAGTATTTTGCAGCCGTGACGTGTTAAACATAGTTCGGTAATTTTCACACCTGTCAGAATCTGCTTTTTCTGCAATTGGAATTATTGTACAGGGGTGCGTCACTAACAATTGCCACTCCGAATATATGATGTAGGTGTTCGAAGTGATGACCATTGGTATCAATGCAGTGCTGCAATCTTCCTATCATGGCATGGAGTGAGTGGTATTCTTTATCACATCGGCACTTATCGAAGCACATGCTTTGACAGTTTTCTCTCGCATATTTTCAGGTGTAATTGGAATGTCTTTATAAACAATGTATTTTACGAATCCCCACAAGAAAAAATCCAGAGACGTCAAGTCTGGCGAACGTTCCGGCCACGACACGTCTCCTCCGCGTCCATTCCAACAAATTGGGAATTGTCTCTGTAACTCATTTCTAGCCATCAGCGAAAAATTTGCCGGACACTCATCGTGTTGATACCACATTCTGTTCCTTGTTCCTAAAGCTATTTCTTCCAATAACAGACCTAATACTTCTTGTAGGAATGCGGTTTACTTCCTACCATTAAGATTTCCTTCGATGAAATAGGGCCGTATAATTCTGTCCTCCAGAATTTCACACCATATATTCGACGACCACGGTTTTTGGTGTGCAACTTGCAGCAGCCAACATGGGTTTTCAGATGCCCAATAATGCATGTTATGCAAATTAACATTTCCATGGTTTGTGAATGTAGCCTCGTCAGTAAATAAAATCAAATTAATAAATATGTCATTCCTCTGAATCTGAAGTTGAGCCCATAGGCAAAATTCAATGCGACGCATACAATCCGTACCAGTTAGTTCTTGGTGGAGACTGATATGGTAAGGATGCACTGCATCGATAGCAATGGTCGTCACTTCGAACACCTTCCGTAAATGGACGTTCATGGCACCTTTCTGACCTTCGTTGACCTTCAAAGACCTTACTGTAACAAATCATTGGATTCGTCACGATAGCTGCTATCAGAAAATTAGTACCAAACTATAGCATCCCAATTAAAAAAACAAAGTTGACCTTCATATCTATGACGCGACCCTACCTAGCAACAAAAGACCAACGTCTTATTATGGTCCTCGCTGTCTCATCCAACATTTGCATTTGTCCCACAAACTTTTCAGCTACTAGCATGCTTTCGGAGTTATTCTAGGTGGCAATAGTTAGTGAATCACCTTGTATATGTCTTGAAGTCCGGGAGTGTTTCGTCTGTTTCATACATCTTGCGTACCAGATGGAGGAGTTCTTCCATGGCTGGCTCTCCCAAGACTATCAATAGTTCTAACGGAATGTTGTCTATCCCCAGGGCCTTGATTCGACTTAGGTCTTTCAGTGCTCTGTCAAAATCTTCACGCAGTATCATATCTCCCCCTCTCATCTTCATCTACGTACTCTTCCATTTCCATGATATTGCACTTAAATACACGTCCATTGTATAGACACTCTATGCAATCCTTCCTCCTTCCTGCTTTCCCCTCTTTGTTTAGAACTGTTAATACAGGTAGTTTTTTTTTCTCCAGAGGTCTCTTTTATTCCACTGTAGGTAGTATCCATCTTACCCCTAGTGATATATACTTCCACATCCTTACATTCGTACTCCAGCCATTCCTGCTTAGCCATTTTGCCCTTCCTGTCGATCTCACTTTGTAGACGTATGTATTTTGTTTCGCGTGCTTCATTTATTGCATTTTCATATTTTCTTCTTTCATCGATTGAATTCAAAATGTCTTGTGTTACCAACGATTTCTACTGGCCCTCGTCTTTTTACCTACTTGATCCTCTGCTGCCTTCACTATTTCATCTCTCAAAGCTACCCGTTATTCTTCTACTGTATTCCTTTCCCCTGTTCTTGTCAGTTGTTCTCTAATGCTCCCTCAACTCGTTAGAATCTCCGGTTCTTTCAGTGTATTCAAGTCCCATCTCCTTAAATTCCCACCTGTTTGCAGTTTCTTCAGTTTTAATCTGCAGTTCATAACCAATAATTTTTTTCCAGAGCCCCTGTAAATGTATTACAATTTTAAACGTGGTTCCTAAATCTCTGTCTTACTTTAATAGAATCAATCTGAAACCTTCCGGTGTCTCCAGGTCTCTTCCACGTATACAGCCTTCTTTCATGATTCTTAAAGCAAGTGTTGTCAATGATTAAATTATGCTCTGTGCAAAATTCTACCAGGGGGCTTCCACTTTAATTCGTTTCTTCCAGTCCTTATTCACCTACTACGTTTCATTCTCTTCCTTTTCTTACTATCGAATTCCTGTCCCCCATGACTAAAAAATTCGTCTCGCTTAACTATCTGAATAATTTCTTCTATCTCATCATACTCGTACATTTCCTCTATCTCCTGCTCATCTGCAGAGGTAACGGGCATATAAACTTGTACTGCCGTGGTGTGTTTCCTTCGTGTCTGTCTTGGCTACAATAATACATTCACTATGCTGTTCATAGTACTCGGACTTATCGGTATTCCTATTTTTTTATTCATTACTAAACCTACTTCTGCATTACCCCGATTTGATTTTGTGTTTATAACCCTGTATTCACCTGACCAGACGTTATGTTTGTCGTGCCACCGAACTTCACTAATTCCCACTATCTACCTTTAACCTATCAATTTCCATTTATAATTTTCTAACCTACCTACCCGATTAAGGGATCTGACATTCCACTTTTCATACGTAGGACGCCAGTTTTGTTTCTCCCGATAATGGCGTTCTCCTGGGTAGTCCCTGCCCGGAGATCCGAAAATTCGCCAATTTTACCTCCGGAATATTTTACCGAAGAGGATGTCATCATCGTTTAACCATACAATTACATATCCTTACGTAATACAGGCACTGATGTGGAAGGCCCCTCGAACAACGTTAATACCAATAACAGTTGCTTCGGTATCTGTGTAGTGCAATTTCTAGACGGAAATAAACTTCTTTGGAGGACAACATATTTTTAAAATCTTCCATAATGGTTCATGTTTAATCGAGTCAAATGCCTTAGGGAGATTAATAGAGTTAATGTAAAGAGACCTATTTTATTTCTTTCATTTTCGTTAAAACCGATGACCTCTTTGCTTGGCAAACGACGTATGTAAGTTCATGGGATACTGGTAAGGAGCCAAGTTTTCCTTTAATGGTTTTTTTTCTCATTAAGTCGTACAGTTGTTTGTCAGTAAACTGATTCCGGATTCAGAACGTCTTCAAAATGTTCTCCCACCTTTTCATGATGTAAGATTGATATTTTAGAAATGTACTCTTACCACTGGACCAAACTGGACCGCTAACAAAGTTGATTGAACCATAAATTTCTTTTGTGGCCTGGGAAAATTGTTGAGTGTTTTCATCTGCGAGAAATTGCGTTACTTTAATTTTTGTTATCCACTACGCATTCTTCATCGCACGGAACATTTTTTGTGCATTTGCATTACAAGCCTTTCTTCTTCTCTGAGATCGATGCTTCAACTTCATCAGTTTCGTCAAACGAGTTTTGAGGTTTTCTGTTTATATGCCCTAACGTTTCTCTCCAGAGAATGAGAATAGAGGTCTTCAAGCTTTCACAATGTTGTTTTACATCATGAGGACATTCTTTCGACACTGTTTGATGAAGCTGCTGTATTGTGAGGCATATTATAACTTTCCATGGTTTTGGGTATCAAATGTGTAACTGTAGCTCCTCTTTGCTTCCTCCTCTGGGCACATAAGGACAGATGAATGACTTATCTAAGACGGTCATCTTCCCAGCAACGCTCCTGTCATCGCTTTAGTGGTGAAAACATCTTGTACATCTTTCTTGTGGACAATTACATAGTCAATGGAACGCTACTGCATCGATTTGGCGTGTTTTAATTATTTTTTGAAGCCATCCATTCGACGAAAGACGGTGTTGGTAATTGTTAATCCTTGTTCACCACGTTTTGAAAGGATTCTAATACCACTTGAGGTTTCATTGCCAACTTCCACGTTGTCAATGCCAGTCACTACCCCATACGTTCTGGTCCTTACCCCTCTGGCACTTAAAGTTCCAAGTAATATTAGGACGTCATTCAGATTCGCGCAGAATGTTTGTTTTATTTCATCATCAGAATTTACAATGGGGCCATATGCGCTAATCACTGTACCATGCTGGTTCCCATTTAATCGAATTCTAAATGCCATGATGCTTTCATTATGTCGAGCTGGAACCTCCGACAGATCTCTCGGTTAGTTGTAAGCTTGTTCTTGACAGGGAATCTCACTCCCAGTATTCGTTGTCGACTGCACGTAGTTCACTTAGATGACCTCCATCAGCCAGAATTGTTTCCTGGAGCGCTGCCATGTCAAAGTTTCACAATAGCTTTTCTTTAGGATCATCTCTTTGCAAGGCCATCAGTGACTGTTCTTACACTCCTAGTTGCAAGATGAAATTTCTTATTTGTTTGACAGCGCTGATTTTATGTTCGTCTTGTCTGTCGGACATGAAATGTTCACGTTGATTTAGTAGACCGAAGCTTATTTAACAAGAGAGAATACACTTTCACCTACGTGTATTTTAATACGACGGAAGAGTTACTCACTCGACGAAGACAATTACTTCTTGAATAAGGAGTGAGTAGTATTGAAAAGAAAGTTCCTTCTCAAGTAGCGAAGTAGTATTGATGTGATTATGGAGGCCAAAGGCCTGAGGGAAAAGTCAGTTCCTGGAAAAACAAATAAACGCCAATATTGTCTGAAGGTTGAAAGCTTTTAGGACGAGCAGACGCACAAGCAGCGGTAGCAGAGCAGCTGTTGTCTGATGCCGTTCATCACCGCAGATCAGGGACAGAAAATGTAAACAGCAGGAGCATCCAAGGAAAGTTTCGGAATTAGTATCGCTTACTGAAGGTTATAACGCAAAGATATTATCAAGAACAGGAAGTTGTTTGAAACCAGAAATTAATGACAACGAAATCCTAAGTTTAGATTGGAATATTTATCGTAAGGATAGGTTAGTCGCCATCGGTAGCAGCATGCTTTTTGCAGTAAAGAATTCGATAACATCTAGCAAGGTTATCACGCATTACGATTGTGAATTAATGTGGGGGAAGTTAAGTATCAAATGTTCAAAATGTTCAAATGTGTGTTAAATCTTATGGGACTTAACTACTAAGGTCATCAGTCCTTAAGCTTACACACTACTTAACCTAAATTATCCTAAGGACAAACACACACACCCATGCCCGAGGGAAAACTCTAACCTCCACCTAAGTATCAAAGACGGGTCGAAAATGCTAATCGGATGTTTTTGTAGACCGATTGGGGCAGGAGCTGTAGTGGTAGAGTGCGTCTTACAGAACTTGCAGAATATAGTTAGTAACTTTTCTGATCATGCTGTTGTAATAGGAGGTGATCTCAACTTGCCAGGTGTAGCTTGGGAGCGTCATGCTATGAACACTGGTGCTAGATACAGGGATTCGGATAACACTGCTCTGAATATGTCCGAAAATTACTTTGAGGACCAACTCTTGAGGGCAACGTCTTAGACCTCCTGGCAACAAACAGACCTGAACTTATCGAATCAGTTAACGTAGAGGAAGGTATCAGTGACATATGATAGCAACTACAACGGGTCGAACAAAAATGTTAACAAAGGTGGAAAGATATTTTTGGTTAGCATGAGTAACAGGATACAAATTTCAGAGAATCTGAGCAGTCAGCATCAAATATTCGGTGGTGAAGACGAAGATGTGGAAAACAAATTAAAATAATTCAAAGGAATTGTGCAATATTCCCTAGAAAAATACGTGGTGAGAGTTATTGAACTATGTTAAATAAAATCGTCATAACTTCTGAATGGTTTGCGTTACGACGTTCAAGCTGGATGGTTGGTCGCGGGGCATGATGAGAATTACTCGTGGTATACGCATCCATGGTTTGGTTTAGCGGCGAAACTAACTTTCATTTGGATGGGTTCGTCAATATGCAAAATTGGCGCATTTGGGAGACGGAGAATCGAGAAGTCTCTTCACCCTCAATGGGTGACTGTGTAGTGTGCAATGATCAGTCACAAAATAATTGGTGCGATATTCCCTGATGGCACGGTGACTACAGAAAGGTACGTGAAGGTTTTGGAAGATGATATCATCACCATTATCCAGAGTGACCCTGATTTCGACAATATGTGGTTCAAGCAAGACGGAGCTCAACCACATCGATCAGGAGAGTATTCGATGTCCTGGAGGAACACTTTGGGTACAGCATTCTGGCTCTGGAGTACCAAGAGGCCGCTGGCATGGGCCTTGATTGGCCGCCATATTATCCGGATCTGAACACACGCGACTACTTTTTGTGCGAGTATATTAAAGACAAGGTGTACAGCAATAACCCCAAAATCATTGGTTAGCTGAAAACAGCCATTCAGGTGGTCATTGACAGCATCGATGTTCCGATACTTCAGTGGGTCATGCAGAATTTCGATAGTCGCCTGCGCAACATCTTCGCCAATGATGGCAGGCTTATCGAGAATGTCATAACCTAAATCCAAATACCTGTAGTGGCGTTTACAAGTTGAATAAAGTGTGTGCACGCTCCAGATTGTAAGTAATTTACGTTTTTTTCATATAAGTGCCACCCTGTATTTTCCGACTAAGTCTTTAAAGGATCGGAAAGACCCACTACGATTTAATAGCCAAGTTAGAAAACAGCTACGTAAACAAACAGATCTTCATGTCAGATTCACGAGAAGTAAAAACCTAGCTGACAAACAAAAGCTGAACGAAGCGGAAATAAGCGTACGGAGAACAATGAGAGAAGCTTCCAATGACTTTGAAAGGAAAACTTTGTCAACCGATCTGAGTAAAAACCCTAAGATATTTTGGTCGTATGTAAAATCAGTGCCCATACTGGAACCGAAACGGAAGATAACAGAGAGAAGTCCGAAATACTGAATTCGATCTACCGAAACTGTTTCACCGCGGAAGATCTTAAGTCTCTCCTTTCAATCGTCGCGCGAACGCCGAAATGACAGATATTGAGATAAGAACAGGACCAGATGAGATAACTATAAGATTCTACAAAGATTACGCGAAAGAACTTGCTCGACTTCTAGCAGTAATTTATCGTACGTCGCTTGATCAACGAAGGGTATCTAGCGATTGAAAGAAAGCGCAGGTCATTCCCGTTTTTAAGATGGACCGTAGCGCAGATGCATACAATTACAGATCTATATCGTAGACGTAAATCTGTTGTAGGATTGTAGAACATGTTTTGTTCTCAAGAATTATGACGTTTTTGAGAAGAAAAATCTCCTCTATAAAAATCAACATGGATTCTGCAAACAGAGATCCTGCGAAACTCAGTTCCGTGAGATCCACAGCGTCATAGACAACGGGGCTCAGGTTGATGGCGTGCTCTTTGACTTCAGGAAGGTATTTGACACCGTCCTTTACGGTCGTTTAGTGAAAAAAAAAAAGAAACCAGCTTATCGAGTATCGGACCAGATTTTCCACTCGATTCAAGACTGCCTTGCAGACAGAAATTCAACACGTCGCTCTTAAAGGAACGGAATCGAAAGATGTAAAGGTAATTTCCGGTGTACCCCACGGAAGAGTGACAGAACCGTTAGTGTTTGTAATATACGTAAATGATCTAGTAGAAAGCGTCGAAAGCTCTCTAAGGCTGTTCACAAACGATGCGGTTGTCTGTAACAAAGTAGCATCGCCAGAAGATAGCAACGATTTGCAGAATGACCTCCAGAGAATTGATGAATGGCACAGGCTCTGGCGGTTGACCCTCAACGTAAGTACGCATACATAGCGCTACAGTCTGGAACCGCGCGACCGCTACGGTCGCTGGTTCGAACCCTGCCTCGGGAATGGATGTGTGCGCTGTCCTTAGGTTAGTTAGGTTTGAGTAGTTCTGAGTTCTAGGGGACTGATGACCTCAGCAGTTAAGTCCCATAGTGCTCGGAGCCATATGAGTACACATAGGAAAAATCCGCTAGTGTATAGCTACAATATTGATGACAAGCCGCTGGTAACAGTATCTGCCGTGAAATATCTAGAGGTAACTATGCAGAGCGACCTTAAGTGGAACGACCACGTAAAACAAATAATGGGAAAAGTAGATGCCAGACTCAGATTTATAGGAAGAATCCAAGGAAAAAAAATTTAGGTGTGTCCATTGATGATAGATTAAATTGGAAGAAACACATTGATGATCTGCTGAAACGTTTGAGTTCAGCTACTTATGCAATAAGGGTCATTGCAAATTTTGGTGACAAAAATCTTAGTAAATTAGCTTACTACGCCTATTTTCACTCATTGCTTTCGTATGGCATCATATTTTGGGGTAATTCATAACTGAGGAATAAAGTATTTATTGCACAAAAGCGTGTAATCAGAATAATAGCTGGAGTCCACCCAAGATCATCCTGCAGACATTTATTTAAGGATCTCAGTATATATACTCTCTTATGAAATTTGTTATTAACAACCAAACCCAATTCAAAAGTAATAGCAGTGTGCATAACCACAATACTAGGAGAAAGGAGGATCTTTACTATTCAAGATCAAATCTAACTTTGGCACAGAAAGGGGTGAATTATACTGCCACTAAAGTCTTTGGTCACTTACTAAATAGTATCAAAAGTCTGACAGATAACCAACAAGTATTTAAGAAGAAATTAAAAGAATTTCTGAATGACAACTCCTTCTACTCCATAGAGGAATGTTTAGATATAAATTAAGAAAAAAAGAAAAAAAAAAACAAAAAAGGAAAATTTGACTCGTTCCACATCATTACGAAATATCTTATTCATGATCCGTGGAACTTGTATTAATCTAATTTAATCTAATCTAACTCATCCACGAAGGAAGTGACTTATTAGGGGCTTGTTCTATCGACTATTTAGCATTGTTCATCTATATACGATCCCTAACAGACAGGAAAGAAGAGATAGAAAAAATCCAATGAAGAGCGGTACGTTTCGTCACGCTATCGTTTAGTCGGCACGCGAACGTCACGGAGATGCTCAACAAACTCCATTTGCAGAGTAACAAGAGAGGCATTGTGCATCACGGAGAGATTTAATATGGAAATTTCGCGAGAGCACTTTCCAGGAAGCGTCGGACATCATATTATTTCCCCCCACACACGTATCGCTTAAAGACCAGGAGGAGAAAATTCGAGAAATTAGAGTGAATACAGTGGCTTACTGACAATCATTTCGCCCACGCACTATTCGCGAATGGAACAGGGTTGGGAAGCTCAGTTAGTGGAACAAAAAGTACCCTCTGTCACATACCATTAGGTGGCTTGCGAAGTATGATGTAGGTGTAGACGTAGACATAGCACGACTTAAATTCACGGAAGGACAGTTCAGTTTCAAAGTAGACACAGTACGAGTTAAATTCACAGAAGGACAGTTGAGTTGCGAAGTCCCATTATGACGAAACACAGTCAAGACCAGGGTGGAAACTAAGACATGAATTAGCTGATTATTAACATGAAATAGGGCGTACTCGTTGAGGCGGATCCAAAATGAGCTCTTGACTCATGTAATGCGACTGCATTCTGCAGCTAGCCCGTGAAGCCCGTCGGTATCGTAGCTCGAGCGCCGGCCTAAATACAGCCACTATCTTCAGTCCCATAGCCGCAGAGGAATGTCATCTGGTGGTCGGGCGGATCGTGAATGAGGAAGGTCGGCCCCTTTAATGTATGTGACTGCTTCCCTTGTGTGTAAGGTTGGTTGCAATCAGGATAGGCGCAAGGCCTGCCGACAGCAATTGACGTGATACCATCGGACACGACTATCGAGTCGGTAGCAAAAAGTCGTTCGTGAAAGTGTTGCTACCAGACTGAGCAGAGTGAAGTTTTTTTTTTTTTATACAATGCTAGTAACGTCGCCTGCGTGCAGAAACGTAGTATACTACAGCTGTCAAATACTAGACCAGAAACAAAATCAAATGGAAAGAACACATTATGCTATCGACTATCTTGGTCATGTAGTAGGTGTAGATTGTGACAATTGAGTAAAATAAAATAAATAAATAATGTACGTTCTCTAGTCAGTATACTAACGTGAAAAGAATTATTTGCTGTTATTCCAAAAATCCATTATAAATCAGGTGAAAACAAATTAGAGTGTTAGTGGTGCAAGGAGATCGTAAATTGGACTAATGATCAGATGACAGGTATCATCCCTCCCCACAAGTCTGTATTTTTTATGTTCGCTGTCTTTTTCAGCAGTGATACACGAACGAATTACCGTAATTTAAGAATGGTTCAAATGGCTCTAAGCACTATGGGACTTAACATCTGAGGTCATCAGTCACCTAGACTTAGAACTACTTAAACCTAACTAACCTAAGGACATCACACACACTCATGCCCGAGGCAGGATTCGAACCTGCTACCGTAGCAGCAGCGCCGTTCCGGACTGAAGCGCCTAGAACAGCTCGGCCACAGCGGCCGGAGTAACTACCGTAATTATTTGGTTATATTTTATCCTACACAGTAGAGCTTATGAATGTATTTCACGACAATGTGCCCATCCAGTAGTACAGACACTGTTTCCTGCATACAACTATATCAAAGTGCTGCTACACAATCGTTCACCTATGGCCATTTATGACGATCAACCAACACATTCTCCAATCTTTTCTTTTTTTTGGATGTCAGTACTACTTTATCATTGTGGAGATGTCCGCCCCTGGCAGCTGAGTTGTCAGCGCGGCAGAATGTCATACCTAACGGCCCGGGTTAGATTACCGGCTGGGTCGGAGATTTTCTCCTCTCAGGGACTGGGTGTTGTGTTGTCCTTATCATCATCATATCATCCCCATCGACACGCAAGTCGCCGAAGTGGCGTCAGCTCGAAAGACTTGCACCAGGCGACCTGTCTACCCGACGAGATGCCTTAGCCACATGACATTTCCATTGTGGAGATGTTGAAAGAAAAAAAAAGAACTAAATAGGTGATTTTAGTAGGAATAGTTCCCTTACATGGAGATATATTAAATTCAGGTGTCCACCATTCATGGAGAATGTTTATCGATACCCAGTTTGATTCAGGCTGTTTCCAGTGACAAAAATTATCTTTCATCGTTTTACATAGGTTCTTATTTTCTGAAGTACCTGTATGTTGTTAGATGGTACTGCATCTTGAAGAATATGTTAATCACAGAGGAGTCTGTTATTTGGAATCAGATATACACTCTGAAGTTTAGACAATAATGGAACCAGACAAGATCCGAATAAGCGGCTTCGAAATATGAAATCCATGTTCTCTACTGCTGCAAGTACGAACTCATACTTCATAATAGCAAATACCACCAGCAAATATTTCAGCACTCTGATGAAATTGAGTAATTCTCAAGAACGATACAGCTGTAGAAAAGACTAACGGAAAACTTATCAAAAGAAATTTATGTACAGATCTCTGAGAGAAGTCTTTCGTAGACAGAGAGTCGCCATCTAGGAAAATACATATGGACAACGATTAGATGTGGGAAACATAAAGAGGAAGAGGATGAGTAAGGAAAGAAGCTTTTATTCTGTAAGAGACTGACAAGAAGCTCTGATGAATGGCGTATTGCTGCCAAAGGTACCATAGATTTGAGATCGCACCAAGGACATAAATGATCCCGTTTGAACGCCCAGGTCACCCTGCATGTTTCACAGAGTGCGTCTGTGACACCAGTGGGGTGTCTTTCCCTCTTTTTCTCCATGAATTGTCACCTGTTGTCTGGTCATGGATCAGTATGGCTCCGCAATATTTCAGACGTTCCAGAATATATCTTTGTGGAGTAGAGTAAATAAAATAAAGTGAAAAACGGAAAGCCGAAAACAGTCTGTACAGAACAAAAGACTCTTGTGAAGGGTTGCAACTCAACAAAAGTGTTAGCACACACAACTATGTGCCTCTCTTGAAGTTGGTTTTTCACTCCTCCTGAGAAATGTGCCACCATCTGCGGAACCCGAGTGTGCCTTACAAATCACAGATTCAGCACTCTGAAAATGAATACGATTATAGAACTCGAGGCGCCTGTGAGAGAGTCATATATAGCTGGCACAAATGGGTGTAAACTACATGCAGTTGACAGGCAACGTATCTCTGTACCAGGGTGTGGCACGTAGTTCTTAAACTGTAACACGTGATTAACGAATCATACACTGGTCAGCCAGAACATTATGACCACCGACCTATTATCGATATAAACCCCTCCAGGCGATAGCAGCGTCACCTGGCGAGGAATGAATGTAGTATTACTGAGCGTGTTGTCCGTATATAGAATGGGGAAGGCGCACGATCTATCTGAATTTGACCGATGAGCAGCTTGTGATGGCTCGGGGGCTCTGCACGAGCATTTCTGAAGCTGCACCACTTGGGTGTTCGAGGAGTGCTGTGGTGCGAGTCTTTAACAAGTGGCAAAGTCGAGGTGAAATCACGTCCAAACGTTGTACTTGGGTGGCCACACCTCGTTACATATGTCGGACGTCGTAGGCAGGGAATACTGGTCAAACATGACAGGTGGTGAAGTGTGGTGGAACTAATATCAGACTTCAATGATAGGCAGAATACAACTGTATACGAACTTACAGCATGCTCGAGTAGCTTCGATCAGCAACTTCTGTTAATCAGTAGAACAAAAATCTAGCCCAAGTTGAAAATTTTTACTTTTTATTCATTCGATGACTTGTTTCAGGCCGAGACCCATTTTCAGATCATCATAACATGGCCGAAAATGGCGTTGCCGTAGATGTCGAAAATGTGTAATGAACATTTATAGTGCATACTGTATGTACTGTAAATGTTAACTGCAAATTTTTGACATCTTCGGAAGTGCGCTTTTCAACTGTGTTAGGAATATTGGAAAATGAATGTCGGCTCGAAACTAGTCATCGAATGAATAAAAAGTAAGCATTTGCTTAGACTGGTTTTTTGTTCTGCTGAGAGTAAAATTGTGTCTGAAGATACAGTACGCTCAACACTCCTAACGATGAACCTCTACAGCCGACGTTCCGTGCACGTGCCAATGTTAACACCTCGATATCGACAACTGCGACTCAAATGGACAAGTGACCATCGGCAGAGCACTAGCAGTCCCTTGACACCTGTACTGCGGGAAGGAGACAAGCTGGCAGCGGCTCCATTATTCTCTGGGGAACATTCACGTGGGCATCCATAGTTCCAGTGGAACTCATGCAAGGCACCATAACCGCCAAGGACTATCGCACACTGTTTGCAGGCCACGTAGAACCCTTAATGACGTCATGTTTCCCGACGGCAGTGGCATTTTTCAACAGGATAATGCGCCATGTCATGAGGACGGGAATATTACAGAGTGGTTCGAGGAACACAAGCAGCGAGTTCCAATTGATGTGTTGGCCCCCATCTTGACATATCTGAACCCCAATCTGGCATATGCTTGAACTTGGTGTCAGAGATCATCGCCTCCTCTCCCCCGCCCCCCTTCCACAGAGGGACTTAAGTGGCCTGTGTGTGCAGATCTGGCACCAACTCCTTCCAGCGACGTACCAAGGCCTCCATGCTAAGACACGTTACGCTCTTATCCGTGCCAAGGTGGACGTACCGGCTGTTAGGTAGGCGGTCATGATTTTCTGTCCGATCAGTATATAATCCACAGCAATATCACATCCAGACTACATATTAAAGTGGATGGGAATGGGAAACCAACAGGATGATTGATTTCCAAGGTGTGGTGTGTGAATGAAATTCAGTAGCTCGAAGGTGAATAGGCTTTATTGCCAATACATTAATGTACAGTCAGAGGCGCAGTGAGCGATGCTGAGTGGCGGGTGGCGAGAGTCAGTCCTCAGTGGTGGTATCCGTGGTGAGCGACGGGCGCCGGGTGCAGGGACGGGCCGATCTTCTTGACGACCGCGTTGAAGCCGTTGTGGTCGTCCGCGGCGTACTCGACGATACGGGTGGAGCCGTCGGGCTCGACCAGCGAGTAGCTGCCCTTCACCACGTCGCCGTCACGGTGCTCGGACTGCTGCTTGATGTCGCCGGTGTGCGCGTCGTGCACGCCATAGCTGAACGCGTACTTCGGGTACGCCTGTGGGGTAACGAAGGCAAGTGTCAGTACCACATCCACTCTGTCTACGTTTTGCAGCTTGTTGCCTAAAATGAAACCTTTGGGATTAAGAGAGGAACCGCTGGTCGTAAATGAATTCCTCGGAAAATTAGAGGTCTAAACGTATGAGAAGCATATTTATAAATTCATTATAATTCGTGAGTTGCTCAAAGTGAGGTGTTCAAATTCAAAGCTTTCCACTTTCAAGTGAAAACGGGTTTCGTGCTTTTCTGTGGTCTCTCTATTAAGATATATCTGCAGAGCTCCGAGTAACGTTCATACACTAACAGTCACTCGATATTTTGCTGTATGACAATCACAGGCGAAACGCTAATTTCGACCGATTCCTTAGACTGTTTCAGAGATATTTCCGTTACGCAATAAGTTTTGGCCAAGTATTCCAAGCAACACCTCCCGTCAGCTACTGTTAATATACTCAGTTTGAGTCTCTACAATCTGCTGCTTTACTTTTGTATTTCTTTTTCGTGTAGAAACAGTTCAGTGAATGTTACAGTTCGTACCATTTCAGGAAGGAACTAAAAGATGACGCTACCACGAAAAGAACTTTATTAAAATTAAGAAAGTTAGTTGATATCAGTACTGTTACATTATTGCGTCATCTGGATTTGTATTTTTACACAAATAACCATGAACCATGGACCTTGCCGTTGGTGGGGAGGCTTGCGTGCCTCAGCGATACAGATAGCCGTACCGTAGGTACAACCACAACGGAGGGGTATCTGTTGAGAGGCCAGACAAACATGTGGTTCCTCAAGAGGGGCAGCAGCCTTTTCAGTAGTTGCAAGGGCAACAGTCTGAATGATTGACTGATCTGGCCTTGTAACAATAACCAAAACGGCCTTGCTGTGCTGGTACTGCGAACGGCTGAAAGCAAGGGGAAACTACGGCCGTAATTTTTCCCTAGGGCATGCAGCTTTACTGTATGATTAAATGATGATGGCGTCCTCTTGGGTAAAATATTCCGGAGGTAAAATAGTCCCCCATTCGGATCTCCGGGCGGGGACTACTCAAGAGGATGTCGTTATCAGGAGAAAGAAAACTGGCGTTCTACGGATCGGAGCGTGGAATGTCAGATCCCTTAATCGGGCAGGTAGGTTAGAAAATTTAAAAAGGGAAATGGATAGGTTAAAGTTAGATATAGTGGGAATTAGTGAAGTTCGGTGGCAGGAGGAACAAGACTTCTGGTCAGGTGACTACAGGGTTATAAACACAAAGTCAAATAGGGGTAATGCAGGAGTAGGTTTAATAATGAATAGGAAAATAGGAGTGCGGGTAAGCTACTACAAACAGCATAGTGAACGCATTATTGTGGCCAAGATAGATACGAAGCCCACACCTACTACAGTAGTACAAGTTTATATGCCAACTAGCTCTGCAGATGACGAAGAAATTGAAGAAATGTATGATGAAATAAAAGAAATTATTCAGATAGTGAAGGGAGACGAAAATTTAATAGTCATGGGTGACTGGAATTCGAGTGTAGGAAAAGGGAGAGAAGGAAACGTAGTAGGTGAATATGGATTGGGGCTAAGAAATGAAAGAGGGAGCCGCCTGGTAGAATTTTGCACAGAGCACAACTTAATCATAGCTAACACTTGGTTTAAGAATCATGATAGAAGGTTGTATACATGGAAGAACCCTGGAGATACTAAAAGGTATCAGATAGATTATATAATGGTAAGACAGAGATTTAGGAACAAGGTTTTAAATTGTAAGACATTTCCAGGGGCAGATGTGGACTCTGACCACAATCTGTTGGTTATGACCTGTAGATTAAAACTGAAGAAACTGCAAAAAGGTGGGAATTTAAGGAGATGGGACCTGGATAAACTGAAAGAACCAGAGGTTGTACAGAGTTTCAGGGAGAGCATAAGGGAACAATTGACAGGAATGGGGGAAAGAAATACAGTAGAAGAAGAATGGGTAGCTTTGAGGGATGAAGTAGTGAAGGCAGCAGAGGATCAAGTAGGTAAAAAGAAGAGGGCTAGTAGAAATCCTTGGGTAACAGAAGAAATATTGAATTTAATTGATGAAAGGAGAAAATATAAAAATGCAGTAAGTGAAGCAGGCAAAAAGGAATACAAACGCCTCAAAAATGAGATCGACAGGAAGTGCAAAATGGCTAAGCAGGGATGGCTAGAGGACAAATGTAAGGATGTAGAGGCTTATCTCACTAGGGGTAAGATAGATACTGCCTACAGTAAAATTAAAGAGACCTTTGGAGATAAGAGAACCACTTGTATGAACATCAAGAGCTCAGATGGAAACCCAGTTCTAAGCAAAGAAGGGAAAGCAGAAAGGTGGAAGGAGTATAGAGAGGGTCTATACAAGGGCGATGTACTTGAGGACAATATTATGGAAATGGAAGAGGATGTAGATGAAGATGAAATGGGAGATACGATACTGCGCGAAGAGTTTGACAGAGCACTGAAAGACCTGAGTCGAAACAAGGCCCCCGGAGTAGACAGCATTCCATTGGAACTACTGACGGCCTTGGGAGAGCCAGTCCTGACAAAACTCTACCATCTGGTGAGCAAGATGTATGAAACAGGCGAAATACCCTCAGACTTCAAGAAGAATATAATAATTCCAATCCCAAAGAAAGCAGGTGTTGACAGATGTGAAAATTACCGAACAATCAGTTTAATAAGCCACAGCTGCAAAATACTAACACGAATTCTTTACAGACGAATGGAAAAACTGGTAGAAGCCGACCTCGGGGAAGATCAGTTTGGATTCCGTAGAAATGTTGGAACACGTGAGGCAATACTGACCTTACGACTTATCTTAGAAGAAAGATTAAGGAAAGGCAAACCTACGTTTCTAGCGTTTGTATACTTAGAGAAAGCTTTTGACAATGTTGACTGGAATACTCTCTTTCAAATTCTAAAGGTGGCAGGGGTAAAATACAGGGAGCGAAAGGCTATTTACAATTTGTACAGAAACCAGATGGCAGTTATAAGAGTCGAGGGACATGAAAGGGAAGCAGTGGTTAAGAAGGGAGTAAGACAGGGTTGTAGCCTCTCCCCGATGTTATTCAATCTGTATATTGAGCAAGCAGTAAAGGAAACAAAAGAAAAATTCGGAGTAGGTATTAAAATCTATGGAGAAGAAATAAAAACGTTGAGGTTCGCCGATGACATTGTAATTCTGTCAGAGACAGCAAAGGACTTGGAAGAGCAGTTGAATGGAATGGATGGTGTCTTGAAGGGAGGATATAAGATGAACATCAACAAAAGCAAAACGAGGATAATGGAATGTAGTCGAATTAAGTCGGGTGATGTTGAGGGTATTAGACTAGGAAATGAGACACTTAAAGTAGTAAAGGAGTTTTGCTATTTGGGGAGCAAAATAACTGATGATGGTCGAAGTAGAGAGGATATAAAATGTAGACTGGCAATGGCAAGGAAAGCGTTTCTGAAGAAGAGAAATTTGTTAACATCGAGTATAGATTTAAGTGTCAGGAAGTCATTTCTGAAAGTATTTGTATGGAGTTTAGCCATGTATGGAAGTGAAACATGGACGATAAGTAGTTTGGACAAGAAGAGAATAGAAGCTTTCGAAATGTGGTGCTACAGAAGAATGCTGAAGATTAGATGGGTAGGTCACATCACTAATGAGGAGGTATTGAATAGAATTGGGGAGGAGTTTGTGGCACAACTTGACAAGAAGAAGGGATCGGTTGGTAGGACATGTTCTAGGCATCAAGGGATCACAAATTTAGCATTTGAGGGCAGCGTGGAGGGTAAAAATCGTAGAGGGAGACCAAGAGATGAATACACTAAGCAGATTCAGAAGGATGTAGGTTGCAGTAAGTACTGGGAGATGAAGAAGCTTGCACAGGATAGAGTCGCATGGAGAGCTAAATCAAACCAGTCTCAGGACTGAAGACTACAACAACAATTTAAAGACACTGTTTTCTTTCTTTAGGTCCCCAAATTAAGAACACAGATAATAGGTATACTTATTTCATGTGCTATTTATTAACGATGAAAAAATATAAAGTTTTTCACCAGTAGTTATTAAACAATAAGATTAAAATCGAAGAGAGTAATTTTATTTTGTTTTCCGTCAGTGTTGTGCCTTTAACAAGGGATAAGTATGAAGCAATCCCAAAATCACGGTACAGTCCCAGTAAAATGTAAAGTATCACGCGAGCAAACCGAAATAATTGTCATTGTTTGCAAAGATCATTATTTTAGTATTTTTGGTGCCGGGAAAAGTCGTGTATAGTTAGATTATGCTCTGCGAAAGGTGCTGTGAGTCGTGGGAATATAGTCAGAAACTGCCTAACAATAATGAAGCAAAACGTACGCAAGATAAATTGTTTATCGAGTCATTGCAATGCTCTGAAAGCCATTATTGCTGCTCTAAGAGTGATATCCTGATTTTAATTTTTCTTCTGATCTGAATATTAGAGTGTTAAGGCACGCTTATAACGCTGAAATCAATCCTGAAATTAAACTGAAATATCGCTTTTTTAAAATGTTTTTAGCGGGTACTATAAGAACAGAACCAATAGATTATTCATTAAAACACCTCTGACATTCTTAGTCTTATTAAGTCTCCAAATACGATAAATGCTTAATCAGTTTGAATAGCAAATCCAGAGATTTACGAAATATAATTATCTTGATTTTGTAAAGGGTGTGTGTTTATTGTCTACTGAATACGAAATTACGCAGTTGGACACAGATAAAGTGGCGAAAGCGGGTATGTTAAAAATGTAAGGATAATAAAAAGTGGAGTGTTTTCATATAACTCATTTTCCGTGTCCCCTGAAAAATTGCAAAGTGGAAATGTTTGGATTTGAATTTTAACGCCTAAAGTGTCTGCCACGTTGTTGTTGGTGACACTACGGAAAGAAAAAACAAACACACAATCATTTGTGTCCAAAGCGGAAGTTACCACTGTTTACAGTTGGTGACTGGTCGTCGAAGTTGTAGCATAACTTGGTACAGGGAGTTAACGACAGGCATTTAATATATGCTGCAGCAGGAAAACTAAGGAAACTTACTCGCATTAGACGTCGTCCTAATTCGGATACCTTTACTACAGTGGATAGAAACTTTAAGATCGTTCAACTTATAGGGAGCTGACTGGCCAAAGTTAAGGCAATGGTCTAGGATAGTGATGGAAAAGATTCATCAGCAAGTAGGCCTGCTCGTCGGCTTAACCATAATGCACAGTCCCGAGAACAGTCTATAGACAGCAGTGATGGAGCAGCAACTGAGTAAAAAGGAAGTCCCTGCACTAGGGATTATAATATTTCCTAGCAGTCGTCCGACATAATAGATGAACCTCAAAACCATTTAGAAAGGAAGCTACAGTGTAACGTGAAAGCATAATCACAATTCAGTATACCAACTGTCAAAGCATTACAAGTGAAGAAAATCACATCGAGATCCAGGGTTAAACGCTAGTAGCATCCGAGGACCGACACCTAACAATTAGATTCCGATTTTTAACTGTGAGACCACCAGGCTACATTTTTTCCTTTGCTTGAGTGTAATAATAGTTTTCCTTCTACAGAGGACAGAGTAAACTGCTATCAGATTATAACTGTTACGTGATCTCGTAGCAGAGATGAAAAAGCGCAACCGTTTGAATATTAACCGGAGATACAGAAAATAATATTGTAATTCATGATGTTTGCAAAACTTCTATTTCTCTTCTTCCAGTCTTTTGGAAAAAGTACGAGAAGTTCTATTACTTTAAAGCACTTTTACGGGCACAGGAAAGGCGGTTCGGCCTTTATTGCTTGTTTGCAGAAGTCTTTTCCCTCGTACCTCGTTTCCTCAACAGGTGTCCATAAGTGCTTCTGTTTTATGCCTGCTGTAAAAGCCTAGCGCTTACAAAGTGAGAGCTGCAAAAGCAGTTACGTAATGCAGCGTGAAAGTGGTTGTGAATTCGTCATAAAATCGGACACATGCTCCTTTAGTCATTATTCGTTTCGGAAGACACGGAAGGTATCCTACATAAAAGCCACATACTGTCACTGACTCTGTCCGACTAGAGTTATGACGTAAGTTCTATACTGCAATGTCACAGTATGTGTAGCGAAAACAAATGTGGCACTGGTATAGGATATTAGCTAAGGACTTTTTAGTTGGACTGCTTGATACAATAATGGATCGGCTCTCGCCGCCGTAAGTGGACAACAGGCATCTGTGAAAGTTTTGTAGCATATCGATAAAATGTCGTCAGATTTTTGTTATTTGTAACAGGATAACTTGTTAAATATTTTGAGAAAGAATGGCAAAGCTCTAATCAATCCGAAGCTTACAAATAGTCTTTTACAAAGCTTCCCTGTAAAAATCTGATAGAGTACCATCATCTTGTCTCCTCTCCCATTGGCTCATGTCACTACTTACTACCTTGAGAATGGAGTCACAAACACAGCATGGCTACCATCGACTTGGTATAGATATTCACGTCTCACACTGTTTGCCACCACCATCACATCGAAATAACTATTATGTGCCCTAATTCATATCAGGTCCACCGATCTGCGTAGAATAGGGAATGATACGCTTCGTGAGAACTGACTAACTGTGTGTGTGGATGTTCTGCGTAAGTATTCCTTAACAGCTAACGAATGCCTCAAATAACTGATACAGTAAATACAGATTTGATCTTAGACAATATACACTGAGGACTGATTCCTAAAGTGATTATTATTGCTCGTTTGTCACTGTCATGAAGCAGGTATCGAGACGAGAAGATGACAGTTATGTGTCTTAGAAAATGTAACGATTCTGTGAACAGTGCTGTGCGGTCGAAGATGCGTGAATTGGAATTGACGGCTTCACGTATGCTGCTATTGACGGGATCCTCATCAAAGTACCTGATGACGGCTCCAGTTGTTAGCTGGACGCCTCCAATTCTGATACGAAATGATTTTACACATTATCAGACGACTGACCAGAAGTATTTATTTACACTGTGAAATCTCGGAAATGTCCTGTTACATACTAGGCACTTTCACGCAGATAAAACAACTAGGTTTGCGACGAGTTTTCCTTCTGCTCATTCTCTCTCCTAACTTCCTCTTTCAACCTTATCTCTTGTGAAGCATATTAAAAATTGTACTCATTGGAATTTGCAGTTGGCTTGTCTGCCTGCGGTTCAAGATTTTTATCGACCACACCTAGAGGAATTCTGAAGTAATTTTATTCGGCTGCTGACGTACGTTATTGCTATTATTTGCCTTTCGCGATTCTCAGCACCTCCATACCAGCGCTGCCCCAGGTTAACTGCGCCAGTAAGGAGAAGTGCGAGCTCGGAGGTTGCACCATAGACGTACTGTAACAATGTTACTTGACAGAGCATGATTTAAGTCGCGTGACAAGGTGACACTACTAAGATAACATCAAACGCAGAAGCATAAAGCACAATGTTTACTTCCGCATTAAACTTAACGATGAACAGAGTATAGCTGTGCGACAGCCACGCAGAAGAAAAAGTGCCCCACCCACGATACTCGTGGCTGTTCGCTGTACTATTATCTTCCATCAAGCTTCAGTGACTCTATAACCGCCGTTAATATTCCTTCAGGCACTGAAAATAAAATAGTCATTGTTTGACTTCAGTTTCATTGGCTTGGAAAAGGATGTCAAAGCTGTAATCAATCCGAAGACTGATTTAAATACAACAGCGCTTTCCTAAGCATCATCGTACTGAGATGTTGTTGACTTCCTCCGACCTTTGGACTTACTTAGTCATAAGCCATAGGTTTGTCGGTACACCTCAACATTTTGACGTTAGGCAAACTTTGCCATACTTGAAAGAAGTGTTGTTCACTTATCACTTCTTTAAAGTATGGCAAAGCTTTATAAATATAGGTGTCACTATATAATACGCTAGAGATTTACATCCGCTTGTTGCACGTACCGTGGTATTAAGCTATTGATTTTGAGATCGGAGTGACACATTAGTTTTTTAGTATATTGCAAGGTCTTCTCACAGTATATTTTTATGTGGAGAATATTTAGAACATCTTAAAGTGACGTGGTTGAAATCCCTGTCTTTCTGGATGTTCACGGCTTGTGGGAGAGTCTACCACTACGATCCTATAGAGATTCGGATAGCTGATGTCACATGTCTCCTCAGAAAATTATACTGGCTATACGTCTTCGTTGCTGGAATAATGTGCTGGACTGAAACGAACGATATTCGCTTTTCCTGTCTTTCGATATTTGCCACTGCAGTTCTCGTTGCTGGTATGCCTCTTTTCTTTTACGTTTACGAAGCCATGAAGTGAAGGCTGTATAAATAGTGAATTCCTTTTTTGGATGCTGTCTTTCGCCAGGCCGTCTGCTTGTTCATCGTGTCAAACATCTGAGAGCCCTCTTTAACTACATTAGATGAACGGTTTTATTTTGTTTCTTAAGTTTCATTATCAATTCCATTATGTCATAAATGGAGCTGTCATTAGACTTCCACTCCTCATGCACAAATTGCTCCAAAGCACTTCAAGTAGAATTAACGTTTTGTTCTCTTCTGCGGCTCCATCATAATTTAATCCATAATTGTGCTCATGAAAAATATTTCGGTGTCTGGAACGCAGAGCAATAATATGCGCAACCAGCTTCATCATGTGTATTGGATCCGTCAGCAGATATATGCAAATAATATGGGAAATCTGTTACATCATTATTAACTCTTAAGTTTTGACTCATTTTCACTATCAGGTAAATAAAGTCTGACAGACAGACTGTTGTTTCACAGTCTTTACTAAACACTGGTAACATTCGGTCCTTCCATGTCAAAGGAAACGTGACTCTGAGCGGAAGCCTTTCACTAACTATGAAAATGGTGATTAGCAGACTGTGTCGAAGCTTCAGTAAGAGTCTCGTGAGATCCGTTTCTTTTACTTATGAAAGTGCCGACGCATAAATCGAAACAGCCTAGCAATGAACAACTGATGTCGACATTTTCTGTAGTGCTGATTGGTGTCCTTTGTCAGGGACAAAAAGTAAGCTGTTACGCAAACCACTGTGCACTGGACATGAAGAACTTCCTCTCACCGTACAACTGTCTTCAGTGGTCCAGCGCTTTCTCAAGACGCCTCGCTCACAGTGTACCTTGCTCACGCTCCAGTTTACGAGGTATTTTACGCTTGCTTGCTCACCATAGCTATCTTCTGTGGTGCATAAGTAGACAATTATTCTTGTGTTACAGTTTACTGGCGGAGAATTAGTTCTTCTTATCGAAATGTGCAACAGGTTTACGAGTAAGAAACGGACCGTCGTTCATCTGTTGTGACTAAGCTAGAGAGTCAGAGAAGGTGCATTCTAGCGTCCGTCGAAAGTGAAGTACACGGCTGGTTGACCTTCCGATGTCGTTGAGTAAGGATGTGTTTGTTACTCGAAAAGTGGCGACAACTATGTGCCACAGTGCCGGGTAGAATAATTACTTAAATGCCTTTGAGCATGCTGCAGTTATTGTCTTCTCGATCCCTGCTAAATCATTTTCATATTTTCCGTAGAATACTGGTTTTTGCATTATTTCATCTACTGGTATACAATCCATACATATAGGATTTCTTGCTTATTAGGTACTTGACACCACCTATACATAAAGAGGTTTAGTGATATTTACATTTATGAAGTCTTCACGGGTCTCTAAGAAACAGAGATGTGTCAGTTCCTTTCTGTGGCGGATCTGGACGATGGAAAATGATAACATATACATATACACCCCGCAAACCACTGTAAAGTGCATAACGGAGGGTTCTTGCCTTTGTACCACATGTTGGGGTTTTGTGCAGGGTAGAATAACTGCTTAAATGCCTTTGAGCATGCTGCAGTTATTGTCTTCGCTATCCCTGCTAAATAGATACATTTCAGATTTTTCACAGAATACTGTTTTTTGAAAATTTATTAGTGGGTCCTAACAGGAAATTTCCAGAATGAAAATTTCACCTTGTAGCGAAGTGTGCGCTGATATAAAACTTCGTGTCAGACCGAGACTCGAACTTACGACCTTTGTTTCTTGTTGTCAACTACTCTACGAACTGAGCTTCCCAGGCCCTGCTCATCACCCGTCCTCTCAGCTTTATTCCGCCAGTACCTATGAAACGTTTTTTAACGAGATAGTTTGCTCCTATCAGCTCTGGTTTTCACGATATTCATAGCGCTCTCCCGTGGTAAAAAAAGGAAAATAGACTGTGATCATCCATTTAAGAAATATCCTTTATTAGTTTGCATTTTCCCAGCATACTGACAGAGAAAGCAGTTCTGCCACCCGATTAGCTTACGACTGAGGTCACGTGATCACTCCATTTCACATCCACACAAATTGTTACAGGCAGGTCTTTGTATGAGCCGTCTGCTTCCAACTGTAGTACTTGCTTGCATTTCGTGAAGTACACAAATTTACATGTCTGAGTGAGACACAGCTGGAATGCAACAAGAAACGAAAACATGTCGTACTTATATCACAATGTTTTCGCAAACTGTCAGTCTGAATATTTACTACCTAACTGCGAAATTACAAGGGCAATGCCTTCATAAGCAAGTTCCGTTTCTAATGTAGAAATATTTGTGATGATGCCAAAGATTTTCGTACTTATTTTGTCGCAATAATTAATACAAGGCGATTATAACATTCTTTAAGATGTCTACAGCAGTTTCCAAGATAAAAGCTGGAAGTATTATGTTACCCAGTGATAAATGAATAGCACTTTCAGTCATAAAACTTTTCTCTCGTGTTTCGTGTGGCTATACCAAAATCACGCATACAGAAAGCTACTGGAGTAATCTGAACATTGTGGAATAATGCGTGAATGACTTATCTTTTCCAAAACCAGAATTGAACGAAAAACTCATTTAATAATTACCAAATTTTCGAGATACATTTTCAAAAACGCTTCTAATCAAAACGTATTTAACAGTGTGATAGTAATCGTTAGACAAGCGACATTATCAGCGCTCAAAGTAGCAGCTAAATAATATCTAGCGACGTACTTTACAGCATATTTTTGGCCTTTATGATGCGCTTAGCTATCACGAAGTAAAACAAAACACACTGTGTAATCGCTGTTGCGCTACTGGAAATCTAGTGTACCGCAATCGTGGTAACTTGACGGTTGTTTGAAGGCCACTCATCGTGAAAGCCCTAACTAAAGCACCATCCCAACTCGTGCGTCTAAAGTACGACTCCTGCGTGTAATATGCGACTAATTTATGACAAGTAGGATGTTCTTATATTTAGGCTGTATTAATGTTTAATTAGTGTTAGTTACCTAAAGGACTAAGGAAGGCACACGGGGTCAGGACAAATTCTCTTCTTCATTATCGACACCACGGTCGTAAATTTGTTGAATCAAGTGACATTTTTCTACTCTGCAATAGTCATTAAGACTTTCTTTTAGTCCTACTATTAGGCTAAGAAGAGATCTTTATAAGTACTATAGTCTGAGAGGAAAAATATCGCCTTCATGAACAACTTCTGTTGGTCATAGATGTGATGTTGACTTACGTAGTAATCGACAACTTTGACTGGAGCGGCGACGGCGACTGCAGGCGCTGCGACGGCGACTCCGTGTCCCAAACCGGCGTAGCCACCGTAGCCGCCATAGCCTCCATAGCCCCCATAGCCCCCATGGTCACCGTAGCCTCCATATCCACCATAACCACCATAGCCGACAAGTCCGGCAGTCGCACTAGCCGTCAACGCCACCACTAGGAGGACGCACACCTGCGTGAATATAGAAGAAACAACATCACTATCAACCTGTAGAAATGTTTCACACTTGATCTAACTGTGTAAAAGAAGTTTGAGTACTAATTACAATGCTAGGAACGTCAATGGGAGTTAAAAGTTTTCGGCCTGCGATCTGGCTGTAAACGGCAAACGTATTAAGAATTCTGGTGAGTAATTATATGAAGCACAAACAGTCTTGGATAAAGATACGAAGAAATGTTTTAGCCTCTAAAAGAGCTAAGCATCCGCAGACATAGAGACTACCACAAATAATTAGAAACATATGATCCTTCAGATTTCTTTTTGATGTTTCGACTAAAGGCTCCCTAATGTATGTTCTTCACGTGGAGTGCTTCTCGTTGGCTACCACTAACTTACCTGCAGAACGTCGACTGATTATCTATTTTTAAGGGAAAATAAAGAATGGGTCCACTGTATGCTGAGTTGAAACCGTGTGTTTAATTTGAAGATAGAGAAGTGTTAGCGTGGAAGCGAACGTGACAGCAACAAATATTTTGATTTTCCGGATGCTCTGTCTGGTGATACTGTCCAGACGTTCTTGTGATTTAGTAACTATGAAGTGTTCTGACTGGTCTTGAATGCCTGTCGTTGGTGTATACGATAGTCTGCCGGCCCGCTTATACTTGTGATTCATTTAGCGTTTGTATAACGCGGGATCTCACACAGAGTGAATGTGAAGGAGATAGTATTGGTCAGGAAAGAAGAACGAATAGTTGAGGAGAAACACCTACATGTTTTGTTAGCTGATTGCTTCTAAGGTTTTGGGCACAGGATATCTTATTTTTTGAATGAAACTAAAAAGACATAAACTAACAGAATTAAACTAATAAGAAACTAACGTAGTCAATAGCTGTAGGGCAACTTCATTTGAACTGGTTCTGTGCTGATAAAATCATGAAACCTCAGAACGAAACTGTGGCTTTTGTGGGACCTCTGACAAATAGGTGATATCAAGCGCATGCAAAGGACAGCTGGACAAATAATCACAGGCTTTCCTGACACTGTGGCAGCGTCACGTAGATGCCCGAGAACCCGAATCTGCAGACACTTCAACATAGACAACTATCTTGCGCAGCCGACTTTAACGTTCCAAGAACAAGCTTTAAGTGAGGAAACTAAAAAAATACACATTCATCTGCTTATTGCTCCTGCGAAAAGAGGACTAGAATAATTACTGTGCGCACAGAGTCATTTTAACAGTCAATTCTTCACCCACTCCACACCTGAGTGGAACGGGAAGAGGCTTTAATCACTGATAACATGGAAGGTAACCTCCGTATTCCGACAGTACTGTATGGTCTCTGTTTGTTTGGAAACAAGAAAACGCGTTAGTCATACTTAATAGACCTCACACTATGTGGGAAGTAGAAGGTGAAAATGTTGAAATCATCGACGAAAAACTTTGAATGAATGATATCCACACTGTAGAGCCAAAAAAAAAAAAATACTGGTATATCTGCATAATATCGTGTAGGACCTCAGCGTTCACGCAGAACTGCCGCAAGTCGACGTGGGGTGACATGGACTCTACTAATGTTGTGTTGAAGTAGTGCTGGAGGGAACTGACACCATGAATCCTGCGGGGCTGCCCATAAACCCATAAGAGTACGAGGGGGGTGGAGATCTCTTCTGAACAGCATGTTGCAAGGCATCTCAGATATGCTCAATAATGTTAATATCTGATTAGTTTGGTGGCCTGCGGAAGTTTTTTAATTCAGAAGAGTGTTCCTGGAGCCACTCTGTAGCAATTCTGGACGCGTGAGGTGTCGCATTGCCCTGCTGGAATTGCCCACGTCCGTCGGAATGCACAATGGACATGAATGAATGCAGGTGATCAGGCGGGATGCTTACATACTTGTCACCTGTCACAGTTGTATCTAGACATTCAGGAGTCCCATATCACTCGAACTCCACCCGCCCCAAACAATTATAAAGCCTCCACCAGCTTGAACAGACCCCTGCTGACATGCGGGGTCCATCGATTCATGATATTGTCTCGAGAAACAATTTAAAACGTGACTCGTCCGATCACGCAACGTATTTCCAGTCATCAACAGTCATGTAGGTGTTAATGGGTCCCGGTGAGGCGTAAAGCTGTGTGCCGTGCAGTCATCAGTGGCGTACGACTGGGCCATCGTCTCCGAAAGCCCATATCGATGATGTTTCGTTGAATTGAAATCTGCAGCTTTTTCAAGAAGTGTTGCACTTCTGTCGCGTTGAACGATTCTCTTTACTCGTTATTGGCCCCGTTCTTGCAGGATCTATTTACGGCCGCAGCGACGTCGGAGATTTGATGTTTTATCGGATTCCTGATATTCTCGGTACACTCGTGAAGTGGTTGTACGGGGAAACCTCCACTTCATCGCTACCTCGGAGATTCTGTGTCCCATCGCTTGTGTGCCGACTACAACACCACGTTGAAACGCACTTAAATCTTGATAACCTGCCATTGTTGCAGCAGCAACTGATCTAACACCTGCGCAAGACACTTGTTGTCTTAAATATTCGTTGCCGACCGCAGCTCCGTATTCTGCCTGTTTACGTATGTCTATATTTGAATGCGCATACCTATACCAGTTTCCTTGCCACTTCAGTGTACGTGTACGCTATCGAAGACCACCTTCCATTTATCTTGTTTGGCAGACGGTACTTGCAACTGAACTACACAGGAGTCCTGCGGTTTGTATGGTTAAAACGCTAAAAACAGTTTCGGAAACCAATGCGTCACGCCCACTCGTTAGCAGAGTAAACAAAGGCAGACCGCAAACGCGTGAGAAACACAAGAAACGGCGGAACGAAATCGCAATTGTGGGTCTGATTGCGGCATTCAGCGTAGCGGCAAACCGCGCCCATTCGCCGAGGTTCCTGTTTTGACTCCTCGCTCAGACGTGTTGGCAGCACTGGTTCTTGTTCGACACCTCCTCTAGCCCAAGAGCAGGATGTGCAGCATTACGGATAACAAGTTCCATATATGAGCCTTTACTTCATAATTCCCAACACCAGTTTCTACTTGTATTAGAATCTTGCTACCGGTTATCATTAAAACTTTTGTGTGATTCCTCCATCACAACTTCCCTTTCCATCACTCGAATATATTCATGTCTCATTAAATACAAAACTTCGACTCCATAATGGAGAGAAACTCCCAATTTGTGCAACAGAACTTCAACCTTTGTAATCGGATTTCCCGAAAATATAATTTTAACAGTACTCACTGCAACGAATGATTTGTGAGGAATACGCAAAAGTTACTTCCAAAGCTTCGAATCATTGTCACTTAATTTTTCGTTTGTGTATGCAAAATACGTAGCTGAAGAGCATGGATGTCTACTAAAAGTGAGAAATAAACAAAAATCATCAGTTATTAGGTAATGCTGTGACATATAACGTCATCGTCTTATGAGAGGGGGGGGGGGGAGGTAGCATGATATTTTAAATTTAAGATGGTGCTGATAGGATATTTCCATGGTCGTCCTTTTTATTTGTTCAGTATCAGACGAAAGGGCCTGCCTCATTTCTATAATGTCGGCATTCAACCACTGGAATCAGTCACAATCTTATAGAATGCATGGTTATCTCCCCAGAGCAGTTTAAGTAAATAACTTTTCAAACCCTCATTCGACGAGATGTATATTGCGCGTCCCTCTCGGACTCTTTGCAAGTGCTATTAATGGAAGGGATAGAGACGAGTAAAAGAAGCGTTTCGCGTTTCGCCAGCCTGAGACTCACTTAAATGTTCAGTAAAAGTAACTGCACGAAAGGAACAATACATCATGTAGAGCTTCACTATTACATATCCATGTCGCAATAGAGTCATGAAATGTAGTAATTATCCAAATACACATCAGACGCAATGACCACAAAGGCCAGTTAAGAGAAAATCGGACATATCCAGAATCCGGCAATTTCCATACCACGCAGCATCCGCCAATTGAAAAGGAAGCGGAGAGGGAGGGGGAAATGATGCTGATACAGCATGTACTTTCCCCCACGCAGCGTACTGTGGCTTGCAGAGAACAGGTGTAGTTTCAGATGTATCAGTTATTACATTTCCTAGACTGTCAGTAACAACAGGAAGTTATGCTTCGAGGCTGATGGAATTATTATCACCGTAGGGAAATAAGTCTCTTAACAAATGAGGAGTTATTAGCGATATAAAAGATTCATGTGTGGAAGGTGTGGAAGGGTTAGGCGTAGCTCGCAACTTGGTTGGGGGTCAAGGAGACGTGGATCAACTGGCTAATGGGAACGGTTTTCTTAATGAACCGGGGGCCCGGTCTTCGTGACTGTTAAGGTGTAGTCATGTCTGTATCATTCAAGATAGAAGTGATGGAGTAAAGCCCGTAACAAGCACTCAGCACACTTCTCTCGTATAACGTCCCAATCAAAAACACGATCAAGTCTATCGTATCGTATTTAGCCAAAATATTAGTTTAGAGAGAACGAGTGCCAAATTTGATTTTTGAAATCAATTTCGATTATTTTCTGCGAAGGTAGTTTCTGGAACTGGGTCAACTCAGCTGCGAAACGAAATAATAAATACTTGAGCAAATATGTGTCGATAGTGGCACATAACCAAAGGTCCATCTATAAGGTTGGAAAAATTTACATTTTAAAAGTCTTACATTGGGTCTAGATAATAAAACTCGGCTTTCGAAAGAGATGTCGCTGTGTACCAGTAAAGCTTCAGTTTCATTCGATTCATCATGTGACTTTACTTCTACATCTACATGAGTATTATACAATTCACACTTAAGTGCTTGGCAGAGGGCTCAATTTTCCTTGCGAGTTCTAATTCCTCTTACTGCGATGGTCATTTATGGGACTCAAAAAATATTTTCACTTTCGGAGCAGAAAATTCGTGGTTGAAATTTCGGGAAAAGATTTCATCGAGCCAGTTCCGATTCACAAGAGCGATATTTTATGTAATGGTGTTGACTATGAGCCAATAATCTTTTTCTTCGAGGTATTCCGTAATATTCAGACAGAGTATATGTACCAGCATCCTACTACTGAAAACTGATGTTAGAGTTATGGATCTATAATTCAGTGGACCATTTTTCTTTCCTTTCTTGTCTGTTCACATGACCTGTGCAACATTCCAACCTTTAGAAAGGATGATTCGTCGAGCGAGCGGTGGTATATGATTGCTAAGTATGGAGTTATTACGTCAAAATACTCTGAAAAGGACCTTATTGGTATACAGTCTGGAAGAGAAGACTTGACTTTACAGATTTTCTCGCTACGCCCAGGGTATCTGCTTCTATGTCACTCGTACTGGCAACTGCTCTTTGTACGAAATCTGTAATATTTACTGCGTCTTCATTGGTGAAGGAATTTCGGTAAACCGTATTTAGTAACCTCGCTTTAGGGTGCTGTCATCGGAAACATTACCATTGCTGAAACTTCCTGGCTGATTATACCAGTGTGCCGGACCGAGACTCCAACTCGGGACCTTTGTCTTTAGCGTATAAATGCTCTGCCAACTGAGCTACCCAAGCACGACTCACGACCCGTCGTAACAGCTTTATTCTCGCCATTACCTCGTCTCCTATAATCTAAACTTCGCAGAAGTTCTCCTATGCAACATGCGGGATTACGATCAGGAGCTACACCCTGAACCACCAAAACTAACAATGAGACAGCTATTGATTGCCGCTATTCGTGTTTCGCATGTGGAAAGGGCTTCTGCCTCTTCTCGTGCCATTCTGACCGCTGACATCTCGTGCCGCGTCTATAACAAATGTAATATACTTAGTATTTTTGTTATAGTGCCTCCCAGTTTTATCTAGCCTAGGTCGGTCTGTGGAATGCTGGTGTGGAAGAATAGGCAGTCTGACAAAAATTAATGACAGTAACACAAGCCGAAATAAATGTAATTTCAAAGACTCGTAGTACGTAATGTTACAAAACTCGTGGCTAGCGGAAATGGTTTGTAGACGCGAAAGGCTTACTCGGCGAGCGTTGCAGCCTGGAGGCACCTACCTTGAAGAGAGCCATGGTTGATAGCTGGTGAGTGGTGGTGCTGTGCCGGAGAGCCGCTGATGCCTGCCAGTGGACTGGCACATTTTATATAGGCGCCGGTCGCAAGGTCGCGACAGGCGGGGGTTGCACAGCGGGCTGGCGGCAGTAAAAAAGCACAGCCGGGCTTTCACTGAGCGGGCCGGGCGTGGCGTGTCCTCAGCGGTCGCCTTGGCTCTCCTTCCGTCGTCAGGCCCTCTCTTTAGTCGATCCTGGTATCATTACGCTAAAATGAGCTTTGAGCATAGTACGCACGTTTCGTAGTCAAAAACATTATACACTAACGGAGGAAGGAACTGTACCACTAAACATAATTAGAGTAGAGTAATGAATTTTCGGGAATACATTTCTATAGGTAACATATTTAAGTGATTAACATTGCGAGATCACAGGCTAGTATAAAAGCGAGATAAGCCATTGGAAATGGAAACGTTGGTACATTGATAATAGATATAATCGCCAGAATGTTGAATACAAGCGTGCACACGCGCATGGGTTCCGTTGTACAGGTTGTAAGTAGGCTGTTTAGGTTTTTATGTTGGTTACGTCATGTAGCGCTCTTTATGAAAATCACTGGCTGTGCTGTGTGCAGTCTGCGGCTGGTTGGCATTGTTAGAATTTTCGCTATTGTGGTGTTGGGCAGTTGGATGTGAACAGCGCGTAGCGTTGCGCAGTTGGAGGTGAGCCGCCAGCAGTGGTGGATGTGGGGAGAGAGATGGCAGAATTTTGAGAGCGGATGATCTGGACGTGTGTCCATCAGAAAGAGTAAATTTCTGATATTGGATGTCATGAACTGATATATATATATATATATATATATATATATATATATATATATATATATATATATATATATATATATATATGATGACTTTTGAACATTATGAACGTAAATACATTGTTTGTTCTCTATAAAAATCTTTCATTTGCTAAATATGCCTATCAGTAGTTAGTGCCTTCAGTAGTTAGAATCTTTTCTTCATGTGGCAATATTGGCGCACACTGTATTGCAGTAGTTCGAGTAATGAAGATTTTTATGAGGTAAGTGGTTCATGAAAGGTATAGATTATTGTTAGTCAGGGCCATTTTTTGTAGGAATTATTGAAAGTCAGATTGCGTTGCGCTAAAAAAAAAATATTGTGTATCAGTTTAGTGATGACCAGAATAAGTAAAGAAAGACATGTCTGAGTACGTAAAGTTTTGCTCAGCTGTTTGAAAATCAACTAACGTAAAATTTTCCAGCACAGTCATTTACAAAAATTTTCTAAGGGGGTGTTTCAAGGTGCTGGAAGTTAGATTGTGATATAGAGTTCCATACCTGTCGCACTTGGTCGGTCAATACAGGAACGGTTGATATTGGTTGTGGATGGTGGTAGAGTTATAGTCCGATGATGTCCTATATGTTCTCGATTGCAGACAGATCTGGTGATCAAGCAGGGCCAGCCAACTTGTCGACGTTCTCATGTTAGATTACAACATCAGTATGTGGGCGGGGTTATCCTGTTGGAAAACAACCCCTGGAATGCTGATCATGAATGGCAGGATAACAGGTCGAATCACCAAACTGACGCACGAATTTGATCATGGTGCGTGAGATAAGCAACAGAGTGGTTCTGCCGTCATACGAAATCGCATCCCGGACCATAACTTCGGGTATAGGTCCAAAATAGACAAGTTGGGTGCAGGTCTCAACTGGGCTCCTTCTGACCAACATTCGGCCATCGCTGTTACCCAGACAGAACCAGCTTTCATCAGAAAACACAACAGGTCTCCACCTGCCCTCCAGTGCGTTCTCGCTTCGCACCACTGAGGTCACAAATGGTGGTGATTTGGGGTAAGTTCAAATGGTTCAAATGGCTCTGAGCACTATGGGACTTAACTTCTGAGGTCATCAGTCCCCTAGAACTTAGAACTACTTAAAGCTAACTAACCTAAGGACATCACACACATCCATACCCGAGGCAGGATTCGAACCTGCAACGGTAGCAGTCGCGCGGTTCCAGACTGTGGTGCCTAGAACCGCTCGGCCATTGGGGTAAGTGAAATGCACACTATTGGGCGTCTGTCTCGGAGCTGTCGTTGAAATAACCGATTTATGTCAGTTAGCTTCATCGCTGTGGTGCCAAATTTTACTCAAATTGCTGCTGCAGATGCAGTACGATGCGCCAGAGTCAACTCCGAACACGGTCGGTCAATATAGGGACGGTTAATACTGGTTGTGGATGACGCTAGAGTTGTAGTCCGATTATGTCCCATATGTGCTCGATTGGATCTGGTGATCAGGCATGGCAAGGCAACATGTCGACGCTCTGTAGAGCATGTAAGATTACAACAGCAGTATATGTGCGAAGTTCTTTCCTCTGGTAGTGCCACATGGCCATCCGGAGCTCGGTCTTCTTGCGATCGTACATTCTCGCGACCACGGCTGCCAGTAATCATGAACAGTGGAAATTTTTCTTTCTTTCTGCGGTATCGCACAAGGAACATCCAGCTCCTCGTAGCCTTATTAAGGGGAATAGGACGTCAAACGGGACGACTTGGAGCAGGAGAGGCACCACAGGACATTTTAATTTCTACTGTCTATACTTTTACAAGTAAATTCATAAAACTTTGTCAGAATGACCAGGAAGGATTCAGGATTCACACTCGTAGCAGCGGAAGGTGAAAAACATAACAAAATAATTTTTTTTACATGTGAAATTTCATTATTTTTTCACTTACTGTTGGCTGCATTTGTTGCTATAGGGACATTTTTCTTCATAAGTAAGAGAGATTGTTCGATGAATTTTGCACAGCATACAAACAATACTTACAGGTGTCTGAAACTCTAGAATCTATTTAATTTATCAAAAAATGAATGAGCTGTTACGTTTTAAACTTTATGTTTAGAAAAAAATCTAATTTTGTAGTTAATTATCTCAATTTTTACCACAGTTTTTAATATATTTGGAAAATTCCTGAGTTTCATACACCTGTGAGTATGGTTTGTATGCTGTGCAAAATTCATCGAACAGTCTCTCTTACTTATGAAGAAAAATGTACCTATAGTAACAAATGCAGCCAACAGTAAGTGAAAAAATGATGAAATTTCACCTGTAAAAAAAATTATTTTGTTATGTGTTTGATCTTCCGCTGCTACGAGTGTGAATCCTGAATCCTTCCTGGTCATGCTGACAAAGTTTTATGAATTTATTTGTAAAAGTACAGACAGTGGAAAATAAAATGTCCTGTGGTACCTCTCCTGCGCCGGCCGCGCTGGTCTAGCGGTTCTAGGCGCGCAGTCCGGAACCGCGCGACTGCTACGGTCGCAGGTTCGAATCCTGCCTCGGGCATGGATGTGTGTGGTGTCCTTAGGTTAGTTAGGTTTACGTAGTTCTAAGTTGTAGGGGACTGATGACCACAGATGTTAAGTCCCATAGTGCTCAGAGCCATTTTTGACCTCTCCTGCTCCAAGTCGGCCCGTTTGACGTCCTACCCCCCTTAAACGACCTCGCCCTCAGTGAGGTGTTAACAATCGCATCTTTATGTTAACAATAGCATCTTTGTCGCCTTAAAGGTACTTGTGACTAACATGAACTCATCACGGCCAATTTCAAAGGTAGCTAACGCTCACGACCGTTACAAGGTGTATTTAGAGCAGACCTGTTTTGCATCCTCATAGTGGCGCTACCAGTGCCACTCTTATGCGACTGGGGTAAAACTGAATACACATCATATTCAGATATAGAACCACGCCTACCAACTTTCGTTCATGTCGCACAACTCCTTCCTTTTTTCAGACTCTCTATATTACGTAAAAAAGCAAATGTATTGCGTATCTACCACGTGCATGAGATCCAGAACGCTATTGAAAAAGATGCCCAGATTTATACTAAGTTCCTCCGAGGCGTCTCATAAGGATCAGCGCAGTCGTCTAGTGAACAAAATACGACCTTACCGGGTATCAAACCAGATTATTGACCGGATTCTGGATTTATCTGCGGACAGAACTCACCACGTCGTTCTTAACGGAACTAAATCTACAAAACGATTGTTCTGGGAGTAGCGTAAGACTGATATTGTTTACAGGTCATTAATGATCTGAGGATAACATCAGGAGGTCCCGGTAGGCTATTAGTGGACGATGAAGTGCCAGATGAGTGCTGTGAATAGCAGTAAGATTGCAGAGTGTTGAGGACGGACACAAAGACTTTCACTTAACAATGCACTGTAGACTGAGGTGAAATATGTCATGGATACCTTATCGTGTCGGACATCCTTTTGTCCGGCGTAGTGCAGCAACTCGACGCGACATGGACTCAACAAGTCGTTGGAAGTCACCAGCATGAATATTGAGCCATGCTGCTTCATTAGCCGTGCATAAATGCGAAAGTGTTTCCAGCGCAGAATTTTGTGCACGAATTGACCTGTCGTTTACGTCCCATAAACGTTCGATGAGATTGATGTCGGGCGATCTGGGTGACCAAATCGTTCGCTGGAACTGTTTAGAATCTTATTCAAACCAATCTTGAACAATTGTGGCCCGACGACATGGCGCAGCGTTGTTTGGGAACATGAAGTCCATGAATGGTTGGGGCGCTTGGCCGAGAGGCTCTAGGCCCTTCAGTCCGGAACCGCGCTGCTGCTACGGTAGCGGGTTCGAATCCTGCCTCGGGCATGGATGTGTGTGATGTCCTTAGGTTAGTTAGGTTTAAGTAGTTCTACGTCTAGGGGTCTGATGACCTCAGATGTTAAGTCCCATAGTGCTTAGAGCCATTTGAATCATGAATGGTTGCAAATGGTCTGAAGTAGATGAACATAAACATTATCAGTTACGTTAGATCAGAGCACCCAATTCATTCCATTCAAACACAGTCCACGCCACTATTGTGCCGCTACTAGCTTGCACAGGGCCTTGTCGACAACTTGGGACCATGGCTTCGTGGAGTCCGTGCCACACTAGAGCCCTAGCATCAGCCCTTACCAACTGAAATCGCGACTCATCGGATCAGACCATGGTTTCCCAGTCGTCTAGGGTCCAACTGATACGGTCACGAGCACAGAAAATATCTCCAGGCGATGTCGTGCTTTTACCAAATGGACTCGAGGCCGGTCGTCTTCTGGCATAGCCCATTAACGCCATATTTCGCCACACTGTCCTAACGGATACGTTCGTTTTACGTTCCACATGATTTCTGGGGCTATTTCACACAGTGTTGCTTGTTTGTTAGCACTGACTACTCTATGGAAACGCGGCCGCTCTCGGTCGTTAACTGAGCGCCGTCGGCCACTGCGTTGTTCGTGATGAGAGGTAATGCCTGAAATGGGGTATTCTTGGTGTCCTCTTGATACTGTGGATCTCGAAATATCTAATTCCCTAATGATTTCCGAAACGGAGTGTTCCATACGTCTAGGTCCAACTACCATTCCGCATTGGAAGTCTATTAATTCCTGTCATGCTGCCATGATCAAGTCGGAAGCCTTTTCAAATGAATCATTTGAGTACAAATGACAGCTGCACTTTTATACTTTGTGTACGCCATACTACCGTCATCTGTATGTGTGCATATCGCTGTGCCATGACTTGTCACCTTAGTGTAGTTGAAGATCAGAAGGTGCACTATTACAGGATACGCTGTTGTTGACAAAGCACAAAAAACAATAACTACGGTGCAATATCTAAGAGTAACCATGTGGTGTCACCAGAGTAGAAACATAACATAAAACAGATAGTAGTAAAAGCCAATAGCCTGAGATTCGAAAGCATAACCTTAAAGAAAAATATTTCATCCATGAAAGAAGTCGCTTACAAAACAATTGTTCTACACTCCTGGAAATTGAAATACGAACACCGTGAATTCATTGTCCCAGGAAGGGGAAACTTTATTGACACATTCCTGGGGTCAGATACATCACATGATCACACTGACAGAACCACAGGCACGTAGACACAAGCAACAGAGCATGCACAATGTCGGCACTAGTACAGTGTATATCCACCTTTCGCAGCAATGCAGGCTGCTATTCTCCCATGGAGACGATCGTAGAGATGCTGGATGTAGTCCTGTGGACGGCTTGCCATGCCATTTCCACCTGGCGCCTCAGTTGGACCAGCGTTCGTGCTGGACGTGCAGACCGCGTGAGACGACGCTTCATCCAGTCCCAAACATGCTCAATGGGGGACAGATCCGGAGATCTTGCTGGCCAGGGTAGTTGACTTACACCTTCTAGAGCACGTTGGGTGGCACGGGATACATGCGGACGTGCATTGTCCTGTTGGAACAGCAAGTTCCCTTGCCGGTCTAGGAATGGTAGAACGATGGGTTCGATGACGGTTTGGATGTACCGTGCACTATTCAGTGTCCCCTCGACGATCACCAGTAGTGTACGGCCAGTGTAGGAGATCGCTCCCCATACCATGATGCCGGGTGTTGGCCCTGTGTGCCTCGGTCGTATGCAGTCCTGATTGTGGCGCTCACCTGCACGGCGCCAAACACGGATACGACCATCATTGGCACCAAGGCAGAAGCGACTCTCATCGCTGAAGACGACACGTCTCCATTCGTCCCTCCATTCACGCCTGTCGCGACACCACTGGAGGCGGGCTGCACGATGTTGGGGCGTGAGCGGAAGACGGCCTAACGGTGTGCGGGACCGTAGCCCAGCTTCATGGAGACGGTTGCGAATGGTCCTCGCCGATACCCCAGGAGCAACAGTGTCCCTAATTTGCTGGGAAGTGGCGGTTCGGTCCCCTACGGCACTGCGTAGGATCCTACGGTCTTGGCGTGCATCCGTGCGTCGCTGCGGTCCGGTCCCAGGTCGACGGGCACGCGCACCTTCCGCCGACCACTGGCGACAACATCGATGTACTGTGGAGACCTCACGCCCCACGTGTTGAGCAATTCGGCGGTACGTCCACCCGGCCTCCCACATGCCCACTATACGCCCTCGCTCAAAGTCCGTCAACTGCACATACGGTTCACGTCCACGCTGTCGCGGCATGCTACCAGTGTTAAAGACTGCGATGGAGCTCCGTATGCCACGGCAAACTGGCTGACACTGACGACGGCGGTGCACAAATGCTGCGCAGCTAGTGCCATTCGACGGCCAACACCGCGGTTCCTGGTGTGTCCGCTGTGCCGTGCGTGTGATCATTGCTTGTACAGCCCTCTCGCAGTGTCCGGAGCAAGTATGGTGGGTCTGACACACCGGTGTCAATGTGTTCTTTTTTCCATTTCCAGGAGTGTATAACAGTCTGAGATTCTTACGAAGGTGCCTTAATCAGAGACGTAAGATCCAATGAATAGCGGCGCGTGTTTTCACGAGATCATTGTACATGTTGCAGAGATTCATTGTTGGAATTTGTAGATCCTATACTCCAAAACGAATCGGGTAACCTATTACAGTTTCCCACATATGTTGGCGAAATAAAAAAAAGAAAATGAGTGTTCACACGGGGCTTTACCGACAATCATTCATCCTACACTTCAGTTGAGGGTGGAATAGGGAAGGGGGAATCGGATAATGGTACCAGGAGTACTCTCTGCCACACACCGTTAGGTGGGTTGCGGAGTGATTATGTAGATGTGATAAAGTAGATGTGACACAGTGGGTTAAGATCCTGGATTCACGTGAAGCGGGACGGTGGTCGAAATTATCTTCTGGCGATCAGATTTCGGTTTTATTCGCTTTCTCTGAAATAAATTAACTCAAACGCCTGTAGTGATGAACGTCCTTTGAAGAGGAAACAGATGACTTCTTTTTCCAGTCAGAGCTTGTGCGCCATTTTTAATGACAACGTCGTAAAACCTAAACATCTTTCCTTCTAAGCGCGTGTGGATGAGTTTATTCCACACACAACTGTTTGTTTTCAGTAGTTATCTGTGACTATCAGTCATACTTATGAACACTTATATTTCTAACTGGAGCAGCCGACAATTAGTTCACTCACTGATATACACTCCTGGAAATTGAAATAAGAACACCGTGAATTCATTGTCCCAGGAAGGGGAAACTTTATTGACACATTCCTGGGGTCAGATACATCACATGATCACACTGACAGAACCACAGGCACATAGACACAGGCAACAGAGCATGCACAATGTCGGCACTAGTACAGTGTATATCCACCTTTCGCAGCAATGCAGGCTGCTATTCTCCCATGGAGACGATCGTAGAGATGCTGGATGTAGTCCTGTGGAACGGCTTGCCATGCCATTTCAACCTGGCGCCTCAGTTGGACCAGCGTTCGCGCTGGACGTGCAGACCGCGTGAGACGACGCTTCATCCAGTCCCAAACATGCTCAATGGGGGACAGATCCGGGATCTTGCTGGCCAGGGTAGTTGACTTATACCTTCTGGAGCACGTTGGGTGGCACGGGATACATGCGGACGTGCATTGTCCTGTTGGAACAGCAAGTTCCCTTGCCGGTCTAGGAATGGTAGACCGAAGGGTTCGATGACGGTTTGGATGTACCGTGCACTATTCAGTGTCCCCTCGACGATCACCAGTGGTGTACGGCCAGTGTAGGAGATCGCTCCCCACACCATGATGCCGGGTGTTGGCCCTGTGTGCCTCGGTCGTATGCAGTCCTGATTGTGGCGCTCACCTGCACGGCGCCAAACACGCATACGACCATCATTGGCACCAAGGCAGAAGCGACTCTCATCGCTGAAGACGACACGTCTCCATTCGTCCCTCCATTCACGCCTGTCGCGACACCACTGGAGGCGGGCTGCACGATGTTGGGGCGTGAGCGGAAGACGGCCTAACGGTGTGCGGGACCGTAGCCCAGCTTCATGGAGACGGTTGCGAATGGTCCTCGCCGATACCCCAGGAGCAACAGTGTCCCTAATTTGCTGGGAAGTGGCGGTGCGGTCCCCTACGGCACTGCGTAGGATCCTACGGTCTTGGCGTGCATCCGTGCGTCGCTGCGGTCCGGTCCCAGGTCGACGGGCACGTGCACCTTCCGCCGACCACTGGCGACAACATCGATGTACTGTGGAGACCTCACGCCCCACGTGTTGAGCAATTCGGCGGTACGTCCACCCGGCCTCCCGCATGTCCACTATACGCCCTCGCTCAAAGTCCATCAACTGCACATACGGTTCACGTCCACGCTGTCGCGGCATGCTACCAGTGTTAAAGACTGCGATGGAGCTCCGTATGCCACGGCAAACTGGCTGACACTGACGGCGGCGGTGCACAAATGCTGCGCAGCTAGCGCCATTCGACGGCCAACACCGCGGTTCCTGGTGTGTCCGCTGTGCCGTGCGTGTGATCATTGCTTGTACAGCCCTCTCGCAGTGATCGGAGCAAGTATGGTGGGTCTGACACACCGGTGTCAATGTGTTCTTTTTTCCATTTCCAGGAGTGTAGTTGACGATGCCTACCATTTTCTGTTTGACGTGATGAATAGTTATCAGCAAATTACAGTTAATGGTTTTCACTCATCTTTCTCATTTTTTCTGTAGATTTTTCTTGTTCTTTCTGTAAGATAATGACAATCTTCAAAGAAGTAACAACATTGGTCTTTCCAGTTGTATGTACATTTTTGGTCACAGATTTTTGATTACTACTAAGTGAACTGTAGATTAAAACTGAAGAAACTGAAAAAAAGTGGGAATTTAAGGAGATGGGACGTGGATAAACTGACTAAACCAGAGGTTGTACAGAGTTTCAGGGAGAGAATGAGGGAACAACTGACACGAATGGGGGAATGAAATACAGTAGAAGAAGAATGGGTAGCTTTGAGGGATGAAACAGAGAAGGCAGCAGAGGATAAAGTAGGTAAAAAGACGAGGGCTACTAGAAATCCTTGGGTAACAGAAGAAATATTGAACTTAATTGATGAAAGGTGAAAATATAAAAATGCAGTAAATGAAGCAGGCAAAAAGGAATACAAACGTCTCAAAAATGAGATCGAGAGGAAGTGCAAAATGGCTAAGCAGGGATTGCTAGAGGACAAATGTAAGGCTGTAGAGGCTTATCTCGCCAGGGGTAAGATAGATACTGCCTACAGGAAAATTAAAGAGACCTTTGGAGAAACGAGAACCACTTGTATGAACATCAAGAGCTCAGATGGAAACCCAGTTCTAAGCAAAGAAGGGAAAGCAGAAAGGTGGAAGGAGTATATAGAGGGGCAATACAAGGGCGATGTTCTTGAGGACAATATTATGGAAATGGAAGAGGATTTACATGAAGATGAAATCGGAGGTATGATACTGCGTGAGGGGTTTGACAGAGCAATGAAAGACCTGAGTCGAAAGAAGGCCCCGGGAGTAGACAACATTCCATTAGAACTACTGACAGCCTTGGGAGAGCCAGTCCTGACAAAACTCTACCATCTGGTGAGCAAGATATATGAGACAGGCGACATACCCACAGACTTAAAGAAGAATATAATAATTCCAATGCTAAAGAAAGCAGGTGTACAGATGCGAAAATTACCGAACTATCAGTTTAATAAGTCACGGGTACTAAATATTGACGCGAATTCTTTACAGACGAATGGAAATATTGGAACACGTGAGGTAATACTGACCCTACGACTTACCTTAGAAAATAGATTAAGGAAAGGCATTTGTATACTTAGAGAAAGCTTTTGACAATGTTGAGTGGAATACTCTCTTTCAAGTTCTGAAGGTGGCAGGGGTAAAAAAAGGGGAGCGAAAGGCTATTTACAATTTGTACAGAAACCAGATGGCAGTTATAAGAGTCGAGGGACACGAGAGGGAAACAGTGGTTGGGAAGGGAGTGAGACAGGGTTGTAGCCTCTCCCCGACGTTATTCATTCTGTATATTGAGCAAGCAGTGAAGGAAACAAAAGAAAAATTCGGAGTAGGTATTAAAATCCATGGGGAAGAAATAAAAACTTTGAGGTTCGCCGATGACACTGTAAATGTCAGAGACAGCAAAGGACTTGGAAGTGCAGTTGAACGGAATGGATAGTGTCTTGAAAGGAGGATATAAGATGAACATCAACAAAAGCAAAATGAGGGTAATGGGATGTAGTCGAATTAAGTCGGGTATGCTGAGGGAATTAGATTAGGAAATGAGACACTTAAGGTAGTAAAAGGGTTTTGCTATTTGGGGAGCAAAATAACTGATGATGGTCGAAGTAGAGTGGATATAAAATGTAGACTGGCAATGGCAAGGAAAGCGTTTCTGAAGAAGAGAAATTTGTTAACATCGAGTATAGATTTAAGTGTCGGGAAGTCGTTTCTGAAAGTATTTGTATGGAGTGTAACCACGTATGGAAGTGAAACATGGACGATAAATATTTTGGACAAGAAGAGAATAGAAGCTTTTGAAACGTGGTGCTACAGAATAATGCTGAAGAGTAGATGGGTAGATCATGAAACTGATGAGGAGGTATTGAATAGGACTGGGGAGAAGAGAAGTTTGTGGCACAACTTGACTAGCAGAAGGGATCGGTTGGTAGGACATGTTCTGAGGCATCAAGGGATCCCCAATTTAGTATTGGAGGGCAGCGTGGAGCGTAAAAATCGTAGGGGGAGACCAAGAGATGAATACACTAAGCAGAGTCAGAAGGATGTAGGTTGCAGTAGGTACTGGGAGATGAAGAAGCTTGCACAGTGCACAGGATAGAGTAGCATGGAGTGCTGCATCAAACCAGTCTCAGGACTGAAGACCATAACAACAACAACAACAACAATAACTAAGTGTTAAAGGTTCTCAGGTGGGATTATGCTCTGCTGCCTAATTAAAAGAACGAAATTTCTGTTACATAATATTATGCACAATGGTAATTCACCATACGTCCTCTGACATGTAGCCTATCCTGCGCATTCTGCCTTGTGATCACTTGGCTTCGCAACAAACAGACCATGGAAACAATTGGATTTTGTAAACTGTTGACGGATCATCTTGTCACTGTGTCCGTACATGAGGTAGAACATACATTTGTTTCATTAATTTCAATCGAAGACCACAAAAAATGACTGTCGATTTAGCTTTGTGGTGACCATCTTCATATCTGTTTAAAACATACGCAGCCTTACGTTATCCTAATAAAAACATAGTGTATCGCCAAGAGATATGACAATTTCGCTTTATTGTAACATGATAATATAAGGCTTTGTATGTTGTCTACAGATATGAAGATGATCGCTATGGTCTGAAATCGATAGTCTAACGAGTTTTTCTGTTCATCGACTAGAGTTAAACAGATTCCTTGATTCGCGGCTATGTCGCATCCTGTACAACACGTTTCTTATGCTGTTGTTGAGAGAAATATGTTTACGTTGGTTGCTAAATCTTCAGTACACATCACAGTTTTGGCAAACTGAAGAATGATAGGCGCTTTCTCATATTTCCACTTCAGAATCATGTCACTACAAGATTTTCTCGGTGTGCTCCACCCGTAACATCTCAGAATGTCCAAACCTGCTGTCCCCTACAATCCTCGCCCATTATAAATTCGTTCCGTCCACTGATCGACTGTGGCTGAACAGCGATCTATGATGTTAACTCACTGCGTACGTGAATTTTACCTTCGCAGAAGATGCTTTGAAGCCACATAGAGCATTCGATAACTAGGAGATTTATCTTGATCTAATGAAGGCAAAAATATTAGAAGTTTTTGTGGAAAATTATTTCTAAATTATGAATTACTTTTCGTGTTAAGATGCTTAAATTGTTATCGATTAAATAACTAATTGCCATGCCTGAAGAGATCCACTAGGGTATAGCGAAGTTTACATGCCCGCGGGAGACAGACACCCGGCTTCTACATCCAGACTGAAACATAGTTTTGTTTCGCACCATGTACTCCACTACAGAATAATCCATGTCCAATTTACGTTCACAAAAGAGAAAAAGTCATACAGTAATGTATTCAGCTGAATTCAACATCCTTCCACTAGACGACTATGCAATCAGCTGACGAACAGTAAGAGTATTTAGTTTTCCCAGTCATTCCCGACGCTATATCCATGTACATCTTAAGGATAGCAAGATTTGACAACCAAGAAATTCTTTTCATTTGAAAACATTCTTAAAAATTAAGTTACAGCAATCTTAGTCAATGAATCCTTCGGAGTGAGGTATCTAAGATATGGGAAGAAACTGAAAAAATACATTCCATTTGAGACAAATGCAAAGAAAATGGCACAACGTTGTGAAACGTTATTGTATTGTAGTGCTAACCTTAAATATTAAATAATCTAAAACATTAATTTTAAGAGTTTCTATGTAGATGTGACAGAGTAAGACTTAAGCAACAGAAGTTTATTTAGGTCATTCTTAAATTTTCCCACTTTGTCTACAGAAAATTTTATATGCTTTGACATATAGCTGATGAGTATTCATGTAACTGACTCAATTCTGTTGCAATTTTAACCCCTTGAAATCTTAGCAGAGATTTTCCTAGATCTAGTTTTGTTTTACACGTGTTATGCAACTAACAACATGTAATTCTTATGGTATGCTTCTGTATTCTGAGATCCCCAAAAGGAAGTTTCAGTAAAGCAGCAGTGAATGAAAATATGCGGAAGAAGCTAGTTTCTTCACTTTTAAATCGATTACAGTAGTAATCACCGATACTGAAGAGGTCAATTACTAGTTCGGAATTGAAACTAACAGCAAAAGAATATTGCTTAATATAGAAGTATATTGTATTGAAACATGAATACTAAGCCTTCACTGCTGCACAAACAGCCGTTCACATGGATACCAAGGCACCTGATCATGTGGAAATACAAAGTGATACTTGTTCTTTTTGTTGTCCCTTTGTCCCGCAAGGAGCAGCCAGAATTTTTATCCTTGTGAAAGCAAGCGAAAGTTTTCTAAGTATTTGCGAATTGTGTAAGTGAGGCGGGACTTGTCAGCCAGGTATTCGCCTGGTGGGATGTGAGGGGCAGTCTGGGGCCCCACCTCGAGCCTGGCCAGCCACTGGACACAGGTGGGTTCGTTCCAAAATCGAACTGGCGCAACAATTCACCCGCGAGAGTAACAGCTGTTTAGTTACAGTTTATTACTAGGCTATTATGTATGAAAATACGCTGCGTTTTCGAACGAAAACATATCCAGAATGTTAAAGTACTTGCTTTGTATGTGAATGTAGAATGCATTCCTGTTTTTCCTTTAAGAGAAAGGACCGTTTATTTGGACAGCCACGTAAATTTGGTCTGATTAGTGACATTAAAACTAAAATGTATAGTACTCGTTAATGAGAAACACGTTCGTACAATTTTCTTAGCAACGTATCTGGAGAGTTGATATTTATTGAAGCATTCGAACCCTCGCCTAGTTCACGCAACACGCAGTGCAGTTTGATACTTTGAGTTGCCTATACGGCAGGCGCACAGAAGCGTTGGGTAGCACTGACAGACGAAGGAGCAAAAGTAACTATTTTTTGTCTTAACTAAACGAAACACCTTTTTAATATTGTTTCGCAAACTTTGGTATTACTGTATGAGCTAGGTTTCAGGTTATAAGGCCATTTCCAGTATTAGAAAAGGGCTTATAACCCGAAATTTAGATAGTACAGTAATAAATTTTGCGAAACTAGGATAAAAAGTTCTTCTGTACAGTTAAAATAATATACAATGTTCCACCGAGAATCCACTGCTGGATCAATTTTTCTTTAGTGCCATTTCATTGGTAATCTATGAGCTAACTTCAACTTGAGGCGACTAAATATCTCGAAAACGACACATCGTGCGAAAAAAATATTCTATGTGAAATGTTGATATTAGTAAAGGGGACATACGTCTGTTCTAGAACTGGTCACCTCGCAACCACTCTTTCTGAGTAGTTGGGGTCAAAATTGTATTTGGGAAGCTGTCATTTGAAAATACAATTTTGACCCCAACTACTCAGGAAGAGTGGTTGTGAGGTGACCAGTTCTAGAACAGACATATGTCCCCTTTACTAATATCAACATTTCACCTAGAATATTTTTTTCGCATGATGTGTCGTTTTCGAGATATTTTGTCGTCTCAAGTTGAAGTTAGCTCATAGATTACCGATGAAATGGCAATAAAGAAAAATTGATTCAGCAGTGGATTCTCGGTGGAACATTGTATATTATTTTAACTGTACAGAAGAACTTTTTATCCTAGTTTCGCAAAATTTATTACTGTACGATCTAAATTTCTGCATATTCGGATTCTACGCAAAAAAATACGTACGATTTTCTCAATCTATTGTTTTCCATCCGTGGTAGATGGCATTGTACTTACAATATCAAGTGTGTCTGTTTTTGCATTAAGAACCAGCGTATTTGATTCTACATTTAATTTATGATGTAAATGGAAATCTTTGTGTTCTAACGGTTGACATTTATGTTCGAAATTTACTTTAGTGTTACAAAATTTGAGTGTACAGTACAATGTGGTTAGCCTTTCTAACGCCTGGTTATAAACTACGTTTAGCGTGATTCTCCGTACCTACCTCTTCATCTTAGTGTAGCATTTGCACTCAACGTCTTCAGTTGTATTCTGGACGTATTACAATCTCTGTCTTCCTCTACAATTTTTACCCTCTACAGCTCCTTCTAGTACCATGGAAATCATTCGCTGATGTTACAGTGCACGTCATATCACTCTGACCTTCCTTCTTGCTACTGTTCCTCTCCTCTCCAATTCTGCGGAAATCCTCCTCATTTCTTCACTTATCAGTTGATTTAATTTCCAGTATCCTTCTTTAACATCACATCTGAAACGCTTCGATCAGTTTTCTTCAGGTTTTCGCACAGTCTACATTTCACTTGCGTACAATGTCGTTCTCCAAACATAGATACTCGGAAACTTGGTTCCCAAATTCAGATAAATCTTCTACTTTAATAGGCTTATTTCGCACAGGAATGCTCTCTTCGTCTGCGATAGTTTACTTTCTATGTCCTCTTTGCTCCGTCGTCATATGTTATTTTGCTTCAAAGTTAGCAGACTTCCTTCAGTTTGTCTGCTTCTAATCTCCAATTTTAGCATTCAGTTTATCGGTAGTCACATTACTGCAAATCGTCATAATTTTTGTCTTTTTTCAGTTTGCTTTCAGTCCTTAGTGTGTGCACATCAAACTGTTCGTTCAATTTATCAGGTGCTGTGCAGTTCTTCCTCACGTTAAGTGAGCGTAATTCTAGCATCAGCGAAGTTTGTCGGACGAAAGTAACTTTCGAATGATGCGTCACTGTCATGTAATATAGCTCGGTAAAAGTAGGAGCAACCACAGAAAGAACTGACACAGTATAGTAATGAAGGCACCTGAAAGAAATACACAGTAAGATGAACAGACATCACTCTTCTGTTCAGACGTAATAATTACACTGAAGTCAACGCGATTTATGGTGAACCATAGATATTAAAGAAAAAAAAGCACGATATGGTTCTTAGGCCAGGTTCTCATTCAAATTATCAAAATATAGGCAACATTTGGATTTTTTTGATACAATGAAAACACATACAAAGAATCTATACGCGGATTATAATTGATTATACTCTGAAATTTATTTTAAATTTTAAATTAAAAATGGTGTAAGTAATTATGGTTTGATTGAGGTCCTGCGAATTTGAAGTACGCTGACATCAAAGACTGAAAACACCAGTCGATACTACATTAAATTTATGGGAGCTTATACCGGACCGCAATGAAATAACCTTAAATTTATCTTTATGTCTTTACAAAAACTAGTTAATAGTAACATATTTAATATAGTGTAGGTGTAAGATCTCAAGAAAAGTGTCTACTTTTTGGGGATCAAAGGCAGAAGTTAATAAATTAAACTACTTTTATTTTATGCTACACGCAGTTTTGGGAAATCGTTTCTGGAGAAAAACTTGTTTAACATTTAGGGAAATCCTTTGTATGTATTATCACTTCACTTTGCATAAAATCTACATTTTATTAAATATATTTGATGTCGCTGAACAAAAATTTGAAATTATATTTTCAAAATTAGAATTGTCTTATCCAATATGGTGGGCCAAAAATTATCTTTTGAGCAATTTTGACCAAACTATGAGCAAAAGAAAATGTTTTCGTTACTCTGCAATATCAGAGCCGTATTTCAACCCTCCCTCGAACTCGAACTCTTCCTGGAGAGCAATTCTCTTGTTTATTTTGGCGAGAAACATCGATCTGGCTGAGATGGATATGCTGCGTTCAGCAGCCTGCACACGTTGTTCGTCAGATTTTTCGGCTAATATGTTTGCGTGCAAAATATGAAACTTCCTGACAGATTAAAACTGCGTGCAGGAGAGCTTCTGTAAACTTTGGAAGGTAGGAGACGAGGTACAGGCAGAATTAAAGCTGTGAGGACGGGGCGTGAGACATGCTTGGGTAGCTCAGTTGGTAGAGCACTTGCCCCCGAAAGGCAAAGGTCCTCAGTTCGAGTCTTGGTCCGCGCTGCAGTTTTAATCTGGCAGGAAGTTTCATATCAGTGCACACTCCGGTGCAGAGTGAAAATTTCATTCATGTTTGCGTGCATACTGCAGTGTACACTGAGAAGACAAAGAAACAAGTACATCCGCCTAATATCGTGTGGGGACCTCGCGAGCACACAGAAGTGCCGTATCACGACATGGCATGGACTCGACTAATGTCTGAAGTAGTGCTGGAGGCAACTGACGCTATGAATCCTACAGGGATGTCCATAAATCCGTAAGAGTACGAAGGGTTGGTGATGCGTTCTGAACAACACGTTGCAAGACATTCCAGTTATGCTGATAATGTTCATGTCTGTGAAGTTTGGTGGCCAGCGGAAGTGTTTAAACTCAGAAGAGTGTTCCTGGAGCCACTCTGTATCAACTCTGGACGTGTGGGGTGTCGCAATGTGCTGCTGGAATTTCCCAAATCCATCGGAATGCACAATGGAGATGAATGGATGAAAATGATCAGACAATATGCTTACGTTCATGTTACCTGTCAGTCGTATCTAGACATATCAGGTGTCCCATAACATTCCAACTGCACACGCCCCACACCATTAAAGAGCCTCCGCCAGCTTGAACTTTCCCCTGATGAAATGCAGGGTCCATGGATTCATTAGGTTGTCTCCAAACCCGTACAAGTCCATCCGCTCGATACGATTTGAAACGAGACTCGTCCGACCAGGTAACAAGTTTTCAGTCATCAACAGTCCAATGTCGGTGTTGACGAGCCCAGGCGAGGCGTAAAGCTTTTTCGCGTGCAGTCAGCAAGGGTACACGAGTGGGTCTCGGATCCGATGGCCCATTTCGATGATGTTTCGTTGAATGGTTCGCACACTGACACTTGTTGATGGCCCAACATTGAAATCTGCAACAATTTGCGGAAAGGTTGCAGTTCTGTCACATTGAACGATTTTCTTCAATCTTCGTTGCTCCCGTTCCTGAAGGATCTTTTTCCGGCGGCAGCGATGTCGAAGATCTGATATTTTACCGGATTCCTGATATTCACGGTCTACTCGTGAAATGGTCGTACGGGAAAATCTCCATTTCATCCCTGCCTCGGAGATGCCGTGTCCCATCGATCGTGCGTCGACTGTAACACCATGTTCAAACTCCCTTAAATCGTGATAACCTGCCATTGTAGCAGCAGTAACCGATCTGCGCCAACACTTGTCTTATATATGCGTTGCCGACCGCAAAAAAATGGTTCAAATGGCTCTGAGCACTAACATCTTAGGTCATAAGTCCCCTAGAACTTAGAACTACTTAAACCTAACTAACCTAAGGACATCACACACACCCATGCCCGAGGCAGGATTCGAACCTGCGACCGTAGCAGCCTCGCGGTTCCGGACTGCAGCGCCAGAACCGCACGGCCACCGCGGCCGGCTTGCCGACCGCAGCGCCGTATTCTGCCGGTTTACATGTCACTGTATTTGAATACGCATTCCTATACCAGCTGCTTTGGCGCTTCAGTGTAAATCATTTTTGGAACCTGGGGTACGTCATGACAAGGTTTCTCATTGTGCGACAATTCTCACACTTTCGGCTACTGTTCGTCATATGTGTTGAGCACAGCCTTTGCTTTGAAACAGTCACCCAGTACAAAAGATATACAGTTTTACATAGTCGAGATGGTTTTGTTATTTGTTTTTTGATGAACTGTTTACCATACTCAGCTACTGTATGTAACAGCAAATGTGAATTATATCAACAGGGGTTTATGAATTGTTTTACGCATCTCCAGACAGACTTTTCGTTTGCCAACATCGTGAGGTTCCTGATATCTCTATTTACAAGTATTTATCACACATATGGGAATTCGTTTAGGAGTAATTTAATTTTGAGTACCATAAAAATGGAGTGACTATGTAAGTCATTCGATGAAGTATGGTGGGTTTATGGTAGAGGAAGATGACTGTAGTGTTGAAGATGACTGTAGATTAATTCCTATGTGATAATGGCTACACACAGAAGTGTATCTATATATTTCAAAGCAACACAATTTTTTCATAAATTTGAATACATATGTATAATATTTTGCGCCTGAAAGTTTTGGTGGGAACTGTTGCACTATTTCGTATATGTAGGTGACTTTCCTTTAAACTGTAGGCAGATTCTAATTAATGAGCTGCATACAGTCGAGTTCGCTGCATAGAATCGAGTTCGGCGGAGAACTAATAACTTCTGCTGAATCATGGATTAATTTTTGAGGCTGTTACACTTCTTCATTGCAAAAAATGGTGATGCTAATCTTAGTATGATACACTGAAAAAAATTGGGACCTCTTAAATTTGTATTTTTCAGATGTTCCACAGGAATTTTTCGTTTGCTCGCGCAGCAAGTAAACAACGGTAAGTCAAAGCTAGCCCATGTTAAGTGCACTCAGTTTGCACATTTTTAAGAATATACTTTTGAGTAGAATTTTCGATTTTATACAAATTTCGATATTCTAGAAATACGTAAAACAATGAGTTATCTGAATAAAAAATCATAATTGATGTATTTGAAATGCCTTGTTTATGCGATTTTATTATAAATCTACTACACAATTTCTCAGAACAATCAACATCTCCCCTACATTCGTAAACAGCCGAGGTCTTCAATTTTCGCAGGTTACATTTCTTCTATCGGACCAAAGGTCTCCCTTTTGCATCTGAATTAGACGGAAACCTTGAAAAACATGGGATAAGAGCATTTGTGTCACATTTTCTTTGCATCTGATGTGATATATGGGACTTTTGCACTCAGTTTGCAAGTAAACAGTATCCAAACCCGGTGCCACGCAACTAAAGAACTGGGCCGATTTTTGTTCATTTGCACATACTTGATGGGTAGGTAACGTAGACTTTATTTTACATTAAGTTAGCCTTCACAGTACAAGCTTGTGATATTTAACGATTTATGAGTTATTTTAAAAACACTGCTAACAACCTAAATGGTTCAAACGGCTCTGAGTACTAAGGGACTTAACATCTGAGGTCATCAGTCCCCTAGACTTAGAACTGCTTAAACCTAACTAACCTAAGGGCATTATACACACCTATGCCCGATGCAGGATTCGAACCTGCGACCGCAGCAACAGCGCGGTTCCGGACTAAAGCGCCTAGAACCACTCGGCCACAGTGGTAGGCAGTAACAACCTAGCCAGATATAATTTTTCACACACAGCCTGAAGGGCTAATATATATACAGGGTGTAAATTTTAAGTTGACAAACCAGAATAACTCGAAAAATAATCTTCACACGAAAAAATGTGTAGAATCCAAAGTTGATTATTTTCTAGGGGGACATCTGCTGGTAGCAGATTCGAATCCTGCCTCGGGCATCGATGTGTGTGCTGAACTTAGATTGGTTAGGTTTAAGAAGTTCTAAGACTAGGGGACTGATGACTTCATATGTTAAGTCCAATAGTGGTTAGAGCCATTTAAACGTGGTGCTAAAATTAGCATACCACCACAGCTCCCTGGGGGTGGGGCGGGGGGCAACTTTAAAATTTCAAATGAGTACCCCCACTTTTTTATTGCAGAATCAGATTCTACATACAAACTTCTTACATTTTGTCTTAAACATTTGTTTTGTTTCTTGGTAGTGGTGAAAATGATTATGGATAAATAAAAATACTTACTTCGTAAATTTTGATTCGTTAAAACTAAAACTCTTCCTCTCTCCCCACAGGGTGGGGTTTGAGAGAGAGGAATTAGAGTTTTGCAAATGTTGACCCAAAGATTAATTTTTTTCCGCAGATTCGGATAAGTTTCGTTTGTTTCGCGATCATGAGGCCACACAACTTTTAATTATCAAACAAATCATCTGGCTAGCCAACTTACTAACCAAACATCCTACTTACTAACGAGTGAACTCATTTACTAAAAAACTAACTGACTCATGAACCTAATTTTTTATTAGATTCGGAATAATCACTCTTGTCTGTCGAGAACTTTTTTTTCTTTATTGTGATTTCGTTCCCCTGCCCCATATGGACAGGGGAGAGCTGTGAGTGGCACAATCCGCCGCTCTTCAGCCAAGTGACATGAACTTAAAATAAGAATAAAATGGTACATACATAAGGCGTTAAAGGGGAACTTAAAACAGAATAATGGGAGAAAATGGAGGTAAAAAATATAGACTAACACGGAGACGTTCATGGAGGACAGTTAAAAAAAGTCACCAGAAAGTTAAAAAACACAGTTGGCGATTCTTCAAAACTCAGAGAAGACACTGAATGGACATGCGCACTTTAAAAGTCGGCCACAGTAGTAAAAACACTCCGGAACAACACACTTAAAACCCACTTGGAGCACACACGACGAAGAAAACTGCCAGGTGGGACCTGCAGAGGGAAAGGGCAGAGAGTATGGAAAAGGAGGGGAGAGCAAAGGGCAGCAGGGGAAGCAGCGGGATGAAGAGAGGAGGGGCATCAGTGGGTACATGAAGAGGCAGGAGACACGTGGGGTGGAAGACGAAAAGGGAAGACAGGGCAGCAGGTAGCGCAGAGACACTGAAATGAGGCACAAGAGATGGAGGGGGAGTAGGAGGGGGAAGCCGCTCAGAAGGAGGGAGGGGGAGGAGAGTCTGTCGAGAAGTCTCACAACTAGGGTGCTTCCTTAATTTGAGTCTTTTAGTTTCGGGTGGAAAAACTTAGTAAACGACATTCATAAATTTATTGACTTAAATAACATTGTTCACACCTTTATTTTATTTCGGAATATCGCGGCTGTTACGTCGTTTACAGTTTTAGAATTATGTACGATAATCAATATCCCACTCACTCCTGATCGATAATCGATGTTCTTACCCACCCCTTGCTGATGAACGGCGCAATGTTTCGGAGTGCCGCCGATAGGTAGCGCATGGACGAGAAATTCGCCCTTTCTCGTAATAAGACCGGGCTTTAGAAATTATAAGTATTAGTGTAATAAACGCACTATATCTTTTACCCGTCTGAGCACTCAGACAGCAATACATCGGTTATAACGATTGTCTTTTGGTCGACTTATGTTTGATACCTTGTGACTGCGTTCACGGGTTTTGCTCGCTGCCAGTCACGTTTGACGCGGAGTTAGTATTGCTAGGTGGAATTACACCGAGCGGGCCGCTTCTCGCTCATAGAAATTCTAACCCTGCCTTTCTCGACGCCCATTATCTTTCCTCTCTCGAAATTAATAGGTGGCATATGTTATTATGAATTATCTTTCTGTGGAAAAAAAATTGAGATGGTGTACATTTGTGAAGAAATTGGGGGAAATTTTGACGATGCAGTCGCGCCTTATGCGCAACGTATTCCTGGCCAAGTACGATCACGGTCCTCTTTTGTTAGCGTTATTAAACAATCTACTGCGCAAGGTAGTGTAAACCAGAAAAAAAGAACCCGTGCAGCTACTGTTTGTGGAGAAAACAATTAAGTGGCAGTCCTAGGTGCTGTGGCTCATAATCCACATGCGAGCACAAGAGAAGTATCGAGGCAATCAGGAATTTCACACGTGAGTGCTTGGAAAATTCTGAAGCTCCACAAATTTCATCCATACCATGTATCCATGCATCAGTAACTAAATGGTGACGACTTCCAAAAGCGTCCAACGTTTTGTCACTGGTCAGTTCAGCGGATGCAAACAAACCAAATCTTTTTGGGCCATAGCACTTTTCTCCGATGAGGCAACATTCACAAACCACGCGAAGTTAATCGCAATAACATGCATTACTGGAGTGAACAGAACCCACACTGGATTCGAGAAGTCAACCATCAGCGACCTTGGTCAATTAATGTTTGGTGTGGTAAAACTGGCGATAAATTGATCGGTCTATATTTTATCGACGGTAATTTGAATGGCAACGAATACCGAAACCTACTTGAAAATGAACTGCCAGAGCTACTTGAAGACCTGAGTATCGAACGTCGACAAAACATGTGGTTTCAACATGATGGTTGTCCAGCTCATTATTCATTAGTAACGCTCTATGTGATAGATCGACTTTACCATGGTCGCTGGATTAGCAGGGCAGTTCCTGTGAATTGGCCAGCCAGATCGCCAGACCTTACCTCGCCAGATTTTTTTTTATGGGGTTATCTAAAAGATATATTTTATCAGGATATGCCTACCTCTAGCGAAAACATGATGCAAAGTGTAAGAGATGCTTGCGCAGCAATTTCACCAGACATGTTATCAAGATGTGTGCAGGGATTTACAGCAGGAGTCATAAATGCATCGAAGTTGGAGGTCATCACTTTGAACATTTGATTTCATAAAACGCTGAGCTGCAATGGATTTACGGACAACAAGCAAGCCGAAAGTGAGAGGCGAACGGACTCACTGGAAACAAGCACCCCGAAATTCATTTACTAGCAAGTATTTGCAAATAATCAACAATAAAACGAAACAGGTCGTTTCTTTTCAGGACCACCAAATCTTAAACGGGAATACGTTCATCATTAGTTAGCGAGTTGGTTAGTGTGAGGCCTCATGACGCCGAAGCAAACAAAAAAACATCCGAATCTGCAAAAAAAATTAATATTTGCTTCTACATTTGTAAAACTCTAATCCCTCTCTCTCAAACCCCAGTAGAGTTTTAGTTTTAGCGAATCAAAATTTACGAAGTAAATAAGTATTTTTTATTCATCCTTAACCATTTTCCACGCAAAAATAACATGGATGTTCTTGAATTACAGCGCTAACTACCAACAATCAAAACAAAACTTTTAGACAAAATGTACCTAGTTTTTTTTATGTAGAATCTGATTCTGCAATATAAAATGGGGGCTCCCACTTGAAATTTTAAAGGTGCCTCCCGCCTCATCCCCAGGCTAATTTTAGCACCGGCAGATGTCCTCCTCGAAAATAATCAGCTTTGGATTCTACACATTTTTTCTTGGGAAGCTTATTTTTCGAGTTATTCTGGTTTTTCAACTTAAAATTTACACCCTATATATATATATATATATATATATATATATATATATATATATATATATATAAGACGGAAATACAACAAATTCCCAAAGTCCAAATGCCAAAAGGCTTGCAAGGAACAGCAAACAACAACCATGTACAAGAATAAACACGTAGCAGAGAGCCACGCTTTGCTATCATTTGATATTAACAACACGGATTTATAAATTGCTTTACGCATTTCCACACATACTTTAAGATTGCCAGGACCGTGAGGCCCTTGATATCGTTGTTTATAAGAGCTTACCATACATATGCCAATTTCTTTAGTAGTAATTTTGAGTACCAGAAAAATGGAGTAACTATTGAAACCATTCGATGAACTATAATGAGTTTATGGTAGAGGAGTAAGTCAATGTTGAAGATGGCTGAAAATTAATTTCTATATAATAATGGCTACACACAGAGGTGTAGCTATGTATTTCAAAGTAACACAATTTTCTTATAGATTTGAATATATATATATATATATATATATATATATATATATATATATATATATATATATATCGGAGAAGAGAAACAAACGTGTGGTTCCTGAAGAGGAGCAGCATCCTTTTCAGTAGCTGCAAGGGCAACAGTCAGGATGATTGACTGATCTAGCCCTGTTACATCAACCAAAACTGTCTTGCTGTGAGGTAATGTGGAAGTCTGACAGCAAGGGGAAACTACAGCCGTAATTTTCCCCGAAGACATGCAGCTTTACTGTATGGTTAAATGATGATGACGTCCTCTTGGGTAAAATATTCCGGAGATAAAATAATCCACAATTCGGATCTCTGGGCAGGGACTATTTGGTAGGGTGTCGTTATCGGGAGAAACAAAACTGGCACTCTACGGATCGGAGTGTGGAGTGTTGGATCCTTTAATCAGGTAGGTAAGCCAGAAAACTTAAAAAGGGTAGTGGGTAGGTGAAAGTCCGATGTAGTGGGAAATAGTGAAGTTCGGTGGCAGGAGGAACAGAGCTTTTGGGCAGGTGAAAACTGGGTTGTAGATACAAAGTTAAAATGGAGGTAAAGCAGGATTGGGTTTGAGAATGAAGAAGAAAATGGGAAAGCAGGTAAGCTATTATGAACAGCATAGTGAACACATCATCGAAGCTAAGATAGACACAAAGCCCACACCTACCACAGAAGTGCAAATTTATATCTCAGCAAGCTCCGCAGATAATGAAGAGATTGAAGAAATGTATGATGAGATAAAAGAAATTATTCAGACAGTTAGAGGTGATGAAAATTTAATTGTGATGCAGACTGGAATTCGGTAGTAGTAAAAGGAAGAGGAGGAGAGATAGTCGGTGAATTTGGACTCGGGGAAAGGAATGAAAGAGGAGAACGGCTGGGAGAATTTTGTACAGAGCAACATTTGATCATCGCTAACGCTTGGTTTTCTTTTCCTTCTTTCTTTCTTGGATCTTCGCAAAGATGCATACAAATTGTAATCAAAAACCGTATCTACATGACCTCGATTCGTATCAACTGACGATCGTGAATTTCTAGAGAGACCGGTTGCACATGAGGCGTACTCTTGTCAAAATTGAAACGAAAGGAATAATCTTCGGAGACTAGACAAACATTATGGAGCAGAGAGAGAGAGAGTCGCCGCCGCCAGAGGACAAACAACAATGAACTCCACTACGCAAGAGCGATATGACACTGACCGATGCACACACAAGACTGTGTACATAGAAGTTCGACACGTGCCACGCTGAAGTAGAAACAACCTGCTCGCTCGACGCGCAGGGTGCAACTGTTTCGAATAATGCTAGTGCTTAGTCATGTCAGATTTGTCTCATGAGTGGAGATTGAAAGTATTCTGATATATAAGTTTGAGAGCGATAACAGTGAAAGACCGACAGTGATTTTACTTAACAAAACGTGATTAAAGAGGGGACGTAATGTGAACTAAACGAAATTCAACGTTTGCCTTAAAGCCCATTTGAGTGTCTGATGTAATTTCAAAAGTGCTTTTGTTATTTACTGCATTGTCATTCTTAACGCGATAACGTAACTCTGGTTAAGCTATACAAATTGATAAGCAACTGAGTTCCAATAGCCAGTATTCTGTCACTGTTTTCAGTCTGAATATCTTACGCAATGCCGAACTGCCAATACCTTTAGTAGTATGTACCTATGGATCTGCTCTTTGCACAATCCTATACTAAACATCACTGACATAGATGACTTCATGCGATTCACATAGTAAGCAGTCAACTCTTCAGTAATTATTGTTACAATAGTCCTCCCTATACACATTTACATATTTATTTGTATTCGTTATTTGTAACAGTTCATGTGAGTGTGCTGTCTCACTCATCATAGGCAGGAATAAGAGAAAAGATAGCCACAAAAGATTTCACATGTGTATTAATTCAGATATGAAATTTTTTATGTTAATCTAAATCTGTCAAGAGGGGTGCGGTACTTTGAATTAATGTTGTTCTGTAAAATGTGGTTCTCATGTTGTACTAAGGTGCTAAGTTTCCAGAATGAGGTTTTCACTCTGCAGCGGAGTGTGCGCTGACATGAAATTTCCTGGCAGATTAAAACTGTGTGCCGGACCGAGACTCGAACTCGGGACCCTTACCTTTCACGAGCAAGTGCTCTACTAACTGAGCTACCCAAGCACAACCCACGCCCCTCCTCACAGCTTTACTTCTGCTAGTACCTCGTCTCCTACCTTCCAAACTTTACAGAAGCCCGCGAAAGGCAAAGGTCCCGAGTTCGAGTCTCGGTCCGGCACACAGTTTTAATCTGCCAGGAAGTTTCATAACAGCGCACACTCCACTGCAGAGCGAAAATCTCATTCTGGAAACATCCCCCAGGATATGGCTAAGCCTTGTCTCCGCAATATTCTTTCCTTCAGGAGTGCAGGTTAGCAGAAGGGCTTTTGTAAAGCTTGGAAGGTAGGAGACGAGGTACTGGCAGAAGTAAAGCTGTGAGCGCGGGGCGTGAGTCGTGCTTGGGTAGCTCAGTTGGTAGAGGACTTGCCCGCGAAAGGCAAAGGTCCCGAGTTCGAGTCTCGGTCTGGCACACAGTTTTAATCTGCCAGGAAGTATCATAAAGGAAGTCCACTGCATTGCACATCAAGCATATCATAAACCCATCACACTTGTGTTGCCGTTCGAGAAGAAGTAACGGACTCCCTGACACATTACGTCAGTCTGCATCTTAGAACGGAGACTAGCAGGAGAAGTACTTGGGAATTATGGGAATACCATACCATGCATAGGCTGCCGTTAACATCACAACACAAATGATTGCTTTTCGAGAAGTGCCGTGACTAGGAATCATGGACTGCAGGTGAATGGCGACGCATTGTGCTCAGCGGTGAGTCGCGTGCGTCCATCACCAACGAGTATGGCGGCGACCTGGGCAAAGGTCCCATTCTTCCCGTCTTTTTGAGAGTCACAACGGTGTTATTTCTGGCGTCATTGTGCTCGGAGCCATTGTGTGTGACTTCAGGTCATGTGCGATAGTGATTGAGAGAAGTCTGATGGCACAGTGGTATGTCACGGGCATTCTGCGTCTTCAAATCTTACCTTTCATGCGGCAGTATCGTAGAGCCATTTCTCAACACGACAATACTCCTCCACACGTGTCTCTATGAACTGTCTGCATGATGTCGAGGTACTGCCACACCCAACGAGAGACCCAGATCTATCCGCGTCAGAACGTGTACGTGTCTAGCTAGGATATCAACTTCGTCTCAATGGCAGTATCAACAGTTTACAGTCTTCCACCCGAAAGGGCCGATTCATTTCTTAGGGCGGCATTGCTTCCTTACGTAGTCGTTTGGCATATCCGATGGGAACACTGGTCTGTTGAACATCACTTGCAATGTTACATTGGTATCCGAACCGTAGAAATGTTTGTCCAAATGAGTATTCCTTCACCAGATTGTTTATGGTTACTAGATTAATGTTACTTATGCAGGGCAGGAAGGACCTGCTTCCTTTGTAACGGAAGTGGCCGTCTCAGATCCAATTGTCCGCTTCGTGTTACGGTTTTAAAATCATTCTATGAAAAAAATCGTCCGTTGAAATTAGCTGAATTAGTGCCTTCGCAATGTGCTGTCAATGCTTATCCAGCCGTAAAGGACTTCAGGGAGGTATTGCGCCCCGCTTCGGGCAATTTTCCGCCGTTCCCGGCCCGTTTAGTTGCTGCCCCAGTCGTCTGTAAAGCGCCTACACCGATAGCACAATTTAAACGCCGACGGTCTCAGGATGGTGAATATTTTGAAGTCAGCGCTCCCTAATCTCACGTCTCCGCAAAGGTGTTGGAACAGGGAGCTTCTTCCAGTGGTGATGCTTCGAATTCTGAGATCATTACGGTTCTTGTTTCGCTGGGGATGACGAGGCAGTTTCTGTTGTTGTAAAAATGAATGTATCTGCATCTTCTCCTCCACCCTCAGAAAATTCTGTTCAGATGGGTTGCAATGAATTAACGGAGACATTGTCTGCTGGTCTGACTTTGTAGCGTTCTAATGAAATGCGATCCATTCCTCAATCTGATACGATGGAGCAACAGGTTACTGGGGTTGTCTTCCGCGTGGTCAGGCGGTGCGGACAGCTTCAGATGCTGCACTGCCTGTCTCTTCATTATCTGATGATGATGATGATGATCATCGCTCCCAGTTTTGGTTCTTTCATTTCGTTGAGTTGAGGGGGACACCTCCCTTCCCGCAGCAGACCTTGACAAGCCATCTACCAATCCGCGTCAAGAAGTTATATAGGCACGGAGTGGTGTGATACGTTTCCAACCTGAGCTTGCAGGCCTTGATAGGAGATACAATAACATCTATGGTGAATGAATTGATGTAAGAAGTACACATTCCTCCATTCTTTAAGGTCGGAAGAATTGTTTTAATTCCGAAAAAGACGGATTGTCTGTCCGTGAATCAGATCCGGTCAATAATGCTACTCAATTTTGATTACAAAGTCATTGCGCTGGCAGTTCATAGCAGCCTGTCGGTTTTACTGCTGACACTGGTCATGTGTTATCAAAGTTGTCTCCCTGATCGTACCCTCCTGACTACCGTTGCTGAATGTCGTGGTTTCGGTTGCTTCCATTGTACTTGTATCGAAAGCATTACTTTTTTTAGTTATGCGTTTTACCAGGTTGGTCATGATTTTATGTTGCGAGTCTTGACGGCTGTTGGTTTTAATGATGCAGCACGACGGATTTTCACCTCTCTACTTGCTGGTATTCAGTCATCTGTTGACGTGAATGGTCATCTTACTCCCCCCACAGAAGTGTGTCGACGTGTTCTGCAGGGGAGTCTCCTTTCTATGTTGATATTGGTGCTATTTATGAAATGCTTACTGTGGTCCATAGTTGCTCGATTGAATGACTGGTCGTTATTGGGAGAAAGGTTCGTCGTTCGCGCGGAAGCCAATGACGTTACGGTTCTTCTTCGTGATCCAGCCAACATATCGGTGCTTAAGGACGTTTGGGATGCATTTTGTCGTCTTATGGGACCACGGATCAAGGGCCGGAAGTGTCGGTTATGCAGTTTGTGGGGATTCGGCTTGGTTGATTTTCTATGGCCCGTGGCCGTCGCCCGTCATCGAATGTTCGGCATTATAACTGATCGTCGTCCGATAAAGATGGCTGTGCTAAATTCGAAGTGCGTCACTGACAGGCTTCAAGGAGCGATCCTTGAACATGAGCATCGCTCGCTCTCCTTACTTCTTGAGGTTCGAACCTTGGAAACTTTTATGTCGAGCAAAGCCTATTTTGTTGCCTAAATTTTTCCCCTTCCTGCGAGGATGTCCTGAAGGCTGCAGTGATTAACGGAGAAGTTTATCCGTGAAACTCTATTTTTCCGTTATTGCGCGACCCCCGTTGATAAGAGGTTTGGGCGTGCCTGATGTTCGCACCAAGGCTTCTGCTTTATTTCTTCAAAGCCCTGTTTTAACGTGTCTTCGCGTCACCCAGTCACTTATAGCTCACCTTTTTTCCTGTCTCTGACCTTTGAGCTTAATCCATCCAATAGATGTTGATAGGATAGGTAATAAATTATCCCAGTAGCCTTATTCTGTCAAAATGCTGTTATGTCGCTGGTCTTTTCCATATCGCGCTTCCTATGTGGAGTCCCTATCACCAGAGACATATTGGAAGATTGCTGGTCTGATGTCATCTTTTCGGATGGAAGGGGCGTCCTCATGGTACCAAGCCGTTCACAGCATTTTCCCCATCAACATTCGCGTGTTTTGCATTGGCCTTGTGAGGTAGATCGATGTAGTCGTTGCCGTGAAACGAATACGTTGTCATCGGTTGGTCGCCTGCGGGCACATGCACTGGAGATAGCTTGTTGTCCTTTCTTGCCAGGACGACGGAAGTGGCAATCGTCAGTGAGATTCTCTTGCGTCCCGCTTCAAACTTCTTTCCCAGAACGGAGAAAATACGGGCATCATGTTCACTACGTAGTGGGGAGCGGGTATGACCCGGACCCTTGCGCCTTTTACCAGTAAAAGGTTACGGCCCATAGGACATGACAAAGGATGCCACGGTATCGTGAGCTTTCTGCGAATATTCTGTCTCTGGTATTCGATCGTCAAGGTGTTGGATGAAGTGTGTAGTAGCCTTTTGTGTTCGTATGTTTCATTCTTGTTACCTTGCTTTTGGCAAACTTGACAAAAAGGAAAAGAAGAAAGAAAAAATGCTGAGTTAACTGATCCTCTCGGTTTTTAGTCATTGTACTTTTCAAGTGTATTGTTAGAGAGCTTATTTCAGTTTGTAGCCCTGTTAGTTTTTTTGTTTAATTAATAAAAAGTAAACCAAAATTGTTGCAGCCCACGACCTGAATATGACTTTTTTCCTTTTTCAGAGGCAGAAACCATGTTGGGAGAAAAATAAAAATAGCAGAGTTTACGCAATCGAAGCATGTAGGTTCGCGTCCCACCAGAAGCTAATATTTTTTCCTATCTTAGGGTTGTTAACATATTTCCGGATATTTTTAGGAATGTAATACTAGTATATTGTGCAACAGCCGTCGTCATTTAATATTTACGTCTGATTAGAGAACAAGTGATTTGATAAATATTTGTCTGTTTATTTCCTAATATGTGCTCTTACCGAGCGTGTGGTTAGACAGGAGCCTAAGAGAGCAGCGTTAATTGCTGTGACTCAAACGAGAAGCATTAAAATTCATATTCTTCTTTCATAGACAGTGATGTGGGCAGATTTAGTTAAAATCGCTGTAGAAGTTTGACATTTTCCTATACGATGATGCTCTTCTCTCAGCCCTAGTGTACTTGGGATGTCTCACTGCATTGTATTTTTTCCTTTAATATCAACGTTGTTACATTGATATCGCTGAAAGATAACAACAAGCAATATTCTACTCCTTATCAAACAGCTTGGCAATGAGTATAGCTACTTGCAGTGCACTTAGAAGGAATGTTCAATTCTTGAAGTTGGAATCGTTGAAATTTTTCAATAAAGGCTAATGAGGTATGTTTTTAAATTAAAGAAAAAATCATTTTTGTCTTGATGCTTCCATGACACTGAGAACTGGGGAAGACAGCTGTAAAATATTTTATTATGTAGAACATAGCCCATTTTCTTTCTACTTCTCTTCCACTCAGTTGCATTTATTGTTTAAAATTATTTGCAATAGATTTTGAAACTATTTCGTCCATCTTTACTCACTGTAGCACTGTTATCGATCTGGTATACCCCCACAAGTACACGCTGTTAATGTACCTCAGCATCCTCTAGTGTCCTAACTGTGACTCTTGTGTCTTGTGTCTTGTATTGGGCTTGTGCAAATCGCAGATCAACTTAAACTGACTTTCGCGATAACAGTTGACGACTAAAGGTTCCGGAAACTGAGCTAAGTATTTCTAAGGTCCTTAAGGAGATTACTCAAAGATATATACTCGCCTGTGTTAGACAAAATTCGTACTGGTCACTTACGCTGAATAAATTATGCTGTTAGTAACTGTAATGTATCGAAAGAGGAAACGGTATATTGTCCCTTTTAGGCAAACCAGTATCGCAAAGAAGGGTTAGTTTGGGTTGAAATTAAAATTATGAAAAAAAATGTGATTGTCTTGATGGGTTAAGGCTGATATCGGTGTAATATCATTGAACTCCGCGCTTTAGCTGGTCGATTGTATTTCGGAATTGTCGGTGTTGCAGTGAAAGTGTCGGCTGATGAAGGGACTGTAGCTGGCTGAATGGAGAGCTACGCCAATCAAAGTGCTGAGCGATGTGAGGCCACGCTAGTGCGAGCGGGTTTCGCCACCGCCACCGCCACCGCCACCTCGCGGCCGTGTCCGCTAGCTGCTTGCGCCGTTGAGTAACGGCGGCGGGGCACGCTCCAGTGCCTCCAGAGGCTTGGCGGTCTCCAGCGGCCGCCACAAGGCCGCTTCAGCGTGTTCAGGCGTGACACGGTGGGGATTCGAGGAGGCGGTCACTTTGATGTAATTCATTGGCCGCCGTAAATAACTGGAGTATCACAGAAGCAGTACAGGCCGGGAGGTCCTAAAGCAGAATTGTAACACATCGTTTCTGAGCAGGTAAGGAAAGAATGTTGTAGCAGATGAGGTGCCAGCTCGAAACAGAATCATCCGGTAATTTGGTGGGAGTAATCGAGAGGTCCACCCCTAGGTCATCTTCTGCTAGGCCACTGTGTTTCACAGGTGGTGAATATGCCTGCCCAATGTAATATAAACCTGCCATCACAAGTGAAGTAGACGCAGCCTTAATGAATCTACCTTAACCTGCCTTAGTCTTAATGAATCTGCTTTAATGATTCTGAATTCCTGTTGCCTGCATGGCAGACATTGCCCCTATCGACATGCGGCGGAAGGTAGCCGCAATTGCCGAAAGAAATAACGTCGAAAAAAAAAAAAAAAAGAGTTTCACCCAGTGCTTGGACATATTCGTCCGAGACGTAGGTTCAAGTCTAGGGAAAGATTTTTGTAAGCAATATCTGCTCTATTTACACCAACCAAGGAAGCCAGAGAAAAATTGTGGGCGCCAAAAAGTAAACCATCTCCAAGAAGGGGTAAAGTGAGCAGAATGCTTCCCAGGTGGACATAACTTAAACTGAACTACATGGAAATCATTGCACAGGTTACGAATAGGCGTAGGAAAATCCGAGGATAACATAACGTAACGGAGACACTTACAAGGGCCAACTCTGCGTGACTGTGGAAAAGTGCAGACAACGAAACATCTGTGTCATTGTTCATGCTGCTCTGATTCTTGCATGTCGAGTTGTTCAAGGCACAGGAAACTGCAGTAGCAGTTACTTGTGTCTGTGCAAATGCCTGATTTCGGTTTTTTGTGTATGTATAAATTCCTTCCATTTCGTGACCATAAATAGTAAGTTTATAGAAACATACAAATATGCTCATGACTCGAGTAAATAAATAAAGAAACAAAATTGTAATTTTCTCCTTTTACTGTTTTCCTCCCACTGACAAGATTATTGCTACCTTCAAAAATTACCTTGTTCACAAACTGATTATATGTTATGGAACAGTACTAAGGGATGAATAAAAAATTTAAATTAACTCAAAAAGATACAAAAACTCCTGTGCTCCAAGGAACCACAAGAAATAAGTATCAAAATTATAGGAAATACAATAAAACAAACATGAGTATACATATTTTTAGGAAGTAAGATAATTGAAGACGGAAGAAGGAAAGAACAGGTCAACAAAGCATTAAAGTTAGATAAAGAAATAATGTTTATCAGTAAAAGAAAAATATCTTTGCTCAAAAAATGGTTGAAATGGCTCTAAGCACAATGGGACTTAACATCTGAGGTCATCAGTCCCCTAGACTTAGAAATACTCAAACCTAACCTAAGGACATCACATACATACATCCATGCCCGAGCCAGGATTCGAACCAGCGACCGTAGCAGGAGCGGGGTTCCGGACTGAAGCGCCTAGAACCGCTCGACCACAGCGGCCGGCAGTCTTCTTCAAACAAAACAAATACTGAAGTGAGGAAAGAGGCCAAATAGCTGCATTCGTGGACTATAGTCAAAGATTAAACGAAATTTATTGAATCATTTGTGGAATAGCGTTGAAGAGGCCTGTAGAAGATAAAGTGGTCAAATAAAACCACCAACCACGAAGTTCTCAAAGGAACTGGCAAAGGAAAGTCATGTAGCAGAACAATAGAATGAAGGAGACACGAGTGGTGCTGTCATGTAATACGACACAACGACATCCTTGTAAACGTCCTAGAAGAAACGTTAGTAGGAATGATAGAGCAAGGATGCCCGTGACTGGCGTTTTTTAAAACAATCTATACATAATTCATGAGTGTCTAATTAAGAATCGGAGATATTAGCTTCCAGTACATTCAGGTGGAGAGCTACCGTTCAATCGAAAGACTGTTGACGAGGTGAAATGTGATTACACGATTTTGAATGTTGTTATATTTTGGGTTGACATCCTTTACACATTTTGTATCTTTCTATCAATGCTCGTAATAGTTGAGCTGGATGTTACAAAACTATACGCAGTAGGTACACAACTGGGGATACTTGGGAGACAATTTTCAGTTCCAGCGTTAACGTGATAACCAAGCGAAACTTGTGCAATGTAGAACGGCCAAACAAATATAAGAAACGTTTGCGTAATTTAATCTGCGATCAGGCATCTAAATAAACAGCTTGTTACTAAGAAAATCGGACGTTAACGATTATGGTTGTTACTATGATGTGCTGAGATGATAATAGTTCACACTTCTGGAGCGAGGCAATGAAATGTTCAGACGATATTGACATAAAATTTTCAGTTATACACAGGTTTTCAAAATATGAATGATCGCACACCCCATTTATTTATAGTATGTCAGATTAAACACCTTACAGCCGTCTAGTTTTCAAACTTATTTTATATGGCTACCAGTTTCGGCGATTACTACACCATCTTCAGGCGTGTAGGGAGATACCACCTCGGTTCTGATCAAAAAAGGGGCCAAAAATATTGGTATTAGATTTCTGCTTACAAAATTGTTAAAGCTTTCGTGGCCACTTGTTGACAAACTGCCCATTGGCTTCTGTCACGGGTTCTTCGGCCGACGTCCATCTAATGATTTTACTGACGTTTCGCCAGCACGTGAGGCTGACATTGTCAAAGCTTCACACACCAGTTCACCACCGGCATTGGAGGGTGAAGCTTTGACAATGCCAGCCACTCGTGCTAGCGAAACGTCAGTAAAATCATCAGATGAGCGTCGGTCGAAGAACCCGAGACAGAAGGCAATAGGCAGTTTGTCATATTTCATAGCGATCACTTCAACCATCATCTAACAGAGGCTATAGCTACCACTTGAACCATCATCTGACAGATGACTGCTATAGCAGGCAGAAATCTACTAATACCAGTAATGCTGGCCCCTGTTTTGATCAGAACCAAGATGGAATCTTCCTACACGTCGGTCAGGTGCCTGAATGTGGCGTAGTAAATCGCCGAAACTGGTAGCCAAATAAAATAAGTTTGGAACTAGACGACTGAAACGTGTTTAATTTGACATCCTGTATCCAACAGCTGAGTCACGCAACTGTCTCTGAAAAGATGGACATACAGGGACTCGATTTATTTATTTCCACTGAGGCGCGGTCGTTTATTAAATAGCCATTCACTGAAGACAAATGCTACACCCGCACAAATATCACTATTGTTACTCTTGCTTGTGTAGCAAGGTTAATAAAATGAGAATACTACCTGAATTTCACTGAATTTGCTTGATACTCAGTTCACGCAGTTCGTACATTCTATTACCTCAGTCTCTTTACTTTAAAATCTTTTCATGAAAACTTTGTAAGTCTGAGTTTGTTTTCCACACTTCCCATTTAGATTCTTAAGTGTCCTCGGCTATAAAATTCTCACGCATTCAGCAATATCGATGATATGATCATCTCAACCTAATGCTCCCCAATATCACTGGTGTGTGAAAGCGAACTTACGACTACAGATATTTAATTGGTGTGCAATGAGGCTGACCTGCACGTTGCGCTGTTTGGAACACACGGTTCTGAAACGTACATAAGATGGGCATCAAATAATGAATCAAATAATAAACTATTTATTGACATCGTGTTGTCTCCATTGCCAACACAGTGTCGAGAAGAGACACCTGATAAAAGCTAGTCCACGTGTGCTAATAACAAGAATCCACAGTAAATGCGCCATGGAAATCAAATACTCTTTTGGCAGTGGTGAGGCCTACGGATGGCGGTAATGTGCCGCAGAAGGTAGTCGTGTAATAGAATAATGACATTCTCAAGATACAGCTGTGGCGGTACTTTTTCTCATATTCTCATTTATAAAGTAAGAGGTCTGAGCTTTGACAGATACATGGTTTGGTATTCAAAGTCAAACACGCTGAATATCCCAAAAGACTGAGTATAATTACCCAGTCTAAAAATTATTTCACATGACTTCTGTATTTCACAGTACTCAGATCTATCTCCCGCTGCCGGCCGCGGTGGTCTAGCGGTTCTGGCGCTGCAGTCAGGAACCGCGGGACTGCTACGGTCGCAGGTTCGAATCCTGCCTCGGGCATGGGTGTGTGTGATGTCCTTAGGTTAGTTAGGTTTAAGTAGTTCTAAGTTCTAGGGGACTTATGACCTAAGCTGTTGAGTCCCATAGTGCTCAGAGCCATTTGAACCATTTTATCTCCAGCTAATAACTTCACTAGACACGTTGCTGAACACTCCTATGAATGTTCGTAAACAGCGGCTTGGTGCTCGGCAGCTAATGAAGAGAGCACTGGTTGTTTTTTTTTAAATTATTATTTGACCCCTCTCGGCCCATATGATGGATGGGCTGTTGAAACGTCCCCTTTGAACAATTTTACATGTGAAACGTCCACTTAGAACAATTATACAAGCCTGTGCTTAACCTGACACACAATATTATTTAGCGCAACGCAATCTGACTTTCAATAACCCCTACAAAACAATGGCCCTGACTAACTTTAACCTATACCTTTTACAAATCACTTACCTCACAAAAATCTTCGCTACTCAAGCTACTGCAAAACAGCGAGCGCCACTACTGCCAGCTAAATAAAAGATTCAAACCACTGAAGGTACTAACTACTGATAGGGATAGTTAGCAAATGAAAGATATTAATAGAGAACAAACAATGTATTTACCTTAATATTCATAATTGACATTCAGTCTTACAGATTATCAAAACTCCGCCATGTATCTCCCCACGTCCACCACTGCTGGCGGCTCACCTCCAACTGCCCAACGCTATCTGCTGTTCACATCCAGCTATAGCAGTTCATGACAACAATGGCAGGCAACAATGCAAACTAGCCACATACTGCACACAGCACAGCCAGTGATTTTCATACAGAGAGCGCTACGTAACGTTGCCAATAAGAAAACATAAACAGCAAACTTACATAAAGAAAACATAAACAGCCTAACATAAACAGCCTACTTACATAGCCCCCATGCTCCCCACAAAAAATTTTACAAATGTTTTTGGCCAGTGGCCAATAATGATTTGATAAAATTTTTCATAATTACACTAACAAAGATATCCAATGCACACACTTATTGATACAATGTTGGTCAACAGCTAAAATTTTCTCACAGTCCATAAAGACAGTCCTGATCGTTCATCATAATAGTAATTACAGTTTTCTTCACAAAATCTCATTAGTAAAAGAAATTGCACACAGAAGTAGTGGATTTCCATGCAGTCTTGAAGAAGTAGTGTTGTCCTTCCAACGGAAAGACAGTGCTGACTCTTGACATGCTGACAGGTAATGGGCCACAATGGAGCAAACCCACAGCAGAGTCATTCGAAGTTCTGACGAATATTGGTAGGTAGGGCATCACAGAGCAGACCCACTGCAGTCCTGGTAGAGAGTATTGGTGGGCCACCAGAGATGCAGACCCACTGCGGTCCTTGTAGAGATGGCCAGCAGCCATCTGTTGCGACTGTGCAGGTGCACAATCACCATCGAAGAGTCTTGCAGAGAAGATAGCAAGTCCATAAACCACCACTTGTGCACGCACAAAGTTTTTGGGAATTGTCCTTAGAACCAGCAATGCTGTTATCCAGTCCCTTGCTGAATTAGTAACACACGTGCAAACACTATCAGTCCCTACTTCTCACATATTGTCCATATACTATGACCAACAGAAATGTGTGCAGTGAAATGAATGCTTACAAGTTACTTAATTTGAGTAACTGGTGTCAATTACAATTATATAACATAAGAATACAATTACAAAGATACAAAATACATCATTAAAAACATAACAATACAGATAATATTTGTAGTGCAGGCTTTACAAAACAATAGAAATAAACATATACATCAGTGTTACAGGAATGATGACATGAGTACATACATAAAAGATCAGAATCACTTTTAAAAATTCAACTTCACACATGAGCATTAAAACAACACAGAATAAATAATGTCTAAGCATCTTTACAAAGAAAATAACAGAGTATTAGAAAAATTCTACAACATAGCTCTCATCAGCTAAACACATAAAGACAGGAAAAACACAAATACACACAGGTACCCAAACACATAGTGGGATAACACAAAAGGAAAGGACAGGGTTTGTTTTCAGTGTAACATTTGGTACTGCAGTCCACCCCACAACTTCATTCGATAGATCTTTCGTCTTATTTCAACATTTGTTTCCACCAAAAAAATCCTATCCAAGCATGCTTTCTGTGTTCTGTTCACATCCTCTTTCAAAAATAGTTTTTCTCCACTGTGCACTACTTTTTTTGGCCAAACTATTTTCTTATAGCTTCTCAATACATTTCTTCCAAGTCATCATAGTTAGTTCCTTATATATTCTACCCCCTCTTAAGCTAACTTAAATCTACTGAGCTCAGATGCTAAACTAAGGGACGAGGCAATGCAGCAAAAAAAAATAATTAACACAAACATCAATGACAAAAAAATAGAAATGGCAAAGCAAGCAGCATAAATTAGCAAAGCAAGTGCAATATTACAACTAATATAAGGCAATGCAGGAAACAAGAAAAACTAGCTTAGAAGAGTAACACAAAGTCAAATTCAGTAACACTATGCCTGACAAACAGCAGCAACTTATACCTAAACATGACATAGCTCAAGCAGAAAAAATATTACAGGAAACAACAATGCAGACAAGGGAAATGCATATTCACATCTTAATGTCTATGTAATTAAAGTGGTCATCTTAATGTCTATGTAATTAAAGTGGTGCACCATAACAACTTATTGTAAAAAATATTACCATGTACTTGAAAAGAAAATTTTGTTTTACTGTTGCTAGTTCCTTCTTATTGTTCTTTCCTTTCCAAGTGCTCCTTTTTTAAATAATGTGGATCATAAAATAATTATTTAATAGATCTGTTGACAGAAAGAGTTCACATTAGCAAATGCATTTTATTTTATAAAAGCAATGCTGCAACACAGCTGGAAACCAGACATCAAATGAAATAAGCAATTACGCAAACCAAAGCATAAAAATGTCATTCAGTAGTCATGTGACATTTCATTTCATAAGTTAATTGCTCTCAACTCTCGTACAAAGACTCTTGTCATAATCAGGTGTGCAGATGTAAAAATATTTCTTGTCATTTTGTTAGGCATTTCAGTAAATATCATAAATTTTTAAGTAACGAGGGTGTTGCATTAGCGATGAAAGGCACATCCTAATGGCTTATTCTCCAGGTGTTTGACACAGCTGTGTGCCCACAACGCATTACAAAAATCATATGTTTTCAAGTAGCGAGCGTGTCGCATTAGCGATGCCCTCTACAAAGGAATGTCATTAACAGAAGTATAGGCCTCTCTTTGTCCTCCTCTTCCACCTGTGCCTCTGGCACACCCTAATGGCTTTCTTTTCTACCTGAGCGTCTGAAAAGGCTTGTTCTCCAGGTGTTTGACACACCTGGGTGCCCACGACGCATTATGTACAGGTGGTCACTTAACTTTCTTACGGAAATATTTACGACAGTAGTTTCCGCTACAGTGACAGTCTCATATAAAAATATTTCACAGGTCAAGAATTTGCGTTACAAATCTGTAGAGACAAAATCCAATTGACATAACAGAGTCCAAAAAATTTTCGTCGGCATTGTAATACATTCACGCATTTACATACATTTCATAACTCTTAAAGTACGATTCTTGGTTTCCAACATCCTTTTTCACAAGTCAAGAGTCCCTAACCACTATTCATTACTCCTTACCTTATTCGTCGACACTTTTTCCATATTTCATCATAACAGATACATAGCATAATCAAATAACTCATATAGCATCAGCTTATGGATCATAAACTTACCGCAACAGCATAATACACATCGTCGTCGTAAAAATAACATCATAAAACCTCAGTCAAATCTCAAAATCGTCGTAGCTTCCTCCAATAATTTCAAAACCTAACAAAATTCTCTGCTCATGTCAAAAGTGTCATCTGCCTCCAACGTACTTTAAAATCATACTCCCTTACCAAATACATCATTCAAAGTTCTCATAGTATCACAATGGTTCCAAAAAAATATGAACAGTGCACAAAGTACAGACAAAGTACAATTTCTTAAGTGTGAAGTAATCCAACTCTGTAATGGCGTAAACATGTGTCACTGACGTAGTAAAAGGATGTTTGTTTCTCTGTTAAATGATCAGATAGGTGTGTAATTTATGTGTTAGAGAAATATGGTACCGATGTGTTAAATTGTATAAGCAAATACCATATTAGCTAGGGCTCCTTGTGCTTGCCAAACACATGGTACACAAAGTAGGCGTGTACCCCCCTGAGGTTTATTGTAATTTTATCCTCGGGTATTACAGCTTACAGCAATGAAATGAAATGTGTCACGAAAAACTTTCTTTGTAATTCAAAAATCTCTAAAAATAAATGTCTTAAGTACAAAATTAATCACTCAAATACGTGTCCAGTAGCGCTAAATGTGCGTCTTGCTGTAAGATAATCTCTGGGAAGTGTCGTAGTTATTGTCCTCCGAAAGCTAAGTTCTGCAGAAGTCAATGTACTTACCTCATGATAAACAAAAGTGAAATGCTTTGCGTATAGATAACTTAGTTATTATGCTTATTGTTGCGATGAAGAAATTACTGTGCTGTAAAGTATTGTTGTGCTACGGAAAAGGCTGTCTCCTTGTAGCAATAGCACAAAAGTCACCACTAAAACATGTTTTACTTTACAGAAGAATTCAGAAAAACTGTGCAGATATCAAACAGATACACCGCAAAAGCAACATTGTAAATTGTCACTCATTAGTAACGTCGTGATATAATCGTGTAGCTGTCACACAAACCAACCACTGTGTCATCTGGCATTTCACAGAAAGCACCAAATCCAGAATCCACTCGTAAGCAAACCAAAATGTTGCATGAAAATTTCATTAGCAGTGCTGGTAAATGTTCTAATCGTGCAACTAACAAGCAAGAATGTACACACACAATTACACTGTGTCGTCTGTTCGCAATAACAATGCATTCGTAATTTCTGTTTAAATAAGTTCTCTTGGTTCTTACTGGATATTTAACTTCAAACATTGTTGCATGTTAACAGATTCTCAGTGTGACAAATTGTATAAGTAGCGTGAAGTGAAAATTGCAAAGACTAAGTTAAAAAGCAGATTATCTGTCAATAAATGGTTTTACATGAGAAATGTGGTGTAAACCTTTACTCTTCCTAGTACGCAGAGTATCAACTTCAACGCAATTATCATGTGGTATACGTCGGATTCTGTAAGGTCCATTGTAAACTAGAAAGAATTTGTGACTCAAGTGTTTCTTCTTATGTGACAATGAATGAGCTTTAATGAGAACTTTCTGACCAATACATAATTTCTTTGCATTTGCTTTACCGTGTAGTTTTCTCCTTTTGTCTGCTGCAGATTTTATATTTTTAAGAGCCAAATCAATTATGTCTTTGTGTCGAAGTTTACGTGTATTCGGGAAAGGTACAAGCTCTCTGATTCTGTTCGGAGGTTCTACATTCTTCAGTACAAGAGTAGGTGGTAAAGCAGTGGAATCATGAGGCATTTCATTCAGCACATTTTGAAATAAGTGTAAATATCTGTCCCAATGCTGATGCTTTCTGTGACAATAAAGTCTGCAAAGCTTATTGATTTCTTTCATAATCCGTTCAGACGGGTTACAGTGTGGTGAATACAATGAAATAAAAACAGGTTTGATTTTATGATTCCGAAGCATGCGTGACCAAACAGCAGATCTGAATTGCGGTCCGTTATCTGAAATGACTTTACTAACGTGTCCCACTTCACGTAAGAAATTTTTAACAAAGGCGTTGGATACAGACCGTCCAGTGGCTTTACGTAACGGAGTGAAAGAAACAAATTTTGAAGTAAGTTCAACAGCGACTAGAACGTACGAAAATCCATTCGATGTTGTGACAAGGGGTCCCAAGAGATCAACAGCAGCAAATTCTTTTAATTTGGAAGGAATAATAGGAAACAACGGAGCACGATGTGAGATAGTAGATGGTTTCGCCTTTTGACAAAGTTTACAAATAGACAAGACTCTTCGAATTCGCTTTTCCATATTGTTAAAATAACAAGTCGTTCGAAGAATATGATAACATTTTCGTGGACCAAAATGTGCGTAGCTGAAATGAATGTACCAAATGAGCTTATTAACAAAATCGTCTGGAATGCAAAGTACCCATAGCTTGTCATCAACAGTGCAGCGTTTGAAGAGTATGTTGTTTCTAACCAGGTAATAATGGCGAATCTGAGTGTGTGTCTTTTCATGCCATTTACTTTTGATATCTTTCCAAATCGGATCTTTATCTTGTTCATGAGCAATGTCCTTTAAAGATGTGGTGATGAAGTTTTCAAAGGCGACTTTCTGAATGTAAAGAATACTGAAATTTTTCTCGAGGTTGCCTTCTGTGTTACTTTTCTCAAGCCCAGCCGGTGCGCGTGACAGCGCGTCCGCAACAATGTTCTCCTTGCCGGGAATGTAGACTATTGTGAAGCGGAATTCTTGCAGAAACAATACCCAACGTTTTAACCTATCATGATTTAATTTTGAAGACATAAGAAACTGTAATGCACGATGATCACTGTATACTTTTACGTGCTTACCAGAAAGAAAGAAACGAAATTTGTTAAATGCCCAAACGATAGCTAAAGCTTCTAATTCAGTAACGGAATAATTTTTTTCAGATTTTGTTAGCACTCGGCTAGCAAAAGCAATGGTTTTCTGTATGGTAGTGTCATTTTCTATGGCTTCTTGAAATAAATGGGCACCAAGACCAACTTTGGAGGAATCCGTGCTAAGGCAGAAATCTTGTGACAGATCTGGATGAGCTAGTATTGGCGCGTGAAGTAACGCTTCTTTCAAAGAATTAAATTCCAACTGTGCTTGTTCGTCCCAGTTCCAAATAGTATTTTTTCCAGTGAGAGAACAAAGTTTTGGTGTAACTAGAATTTGCATATTCAGAAAACGACGGTAAAAATTTACGAGACCTAGAAAACTGCGGACTTGTTTTTTTGTGGATGGAACTGGAATGGCTCTAATTGCTTCTAACTTTTCAGGATCCGGCTGAATGCCTTCAGAAGAAATAATATGTCCCAAAAACTTCACCTTTGTCCTACCGAATTCAGACTTTTCCAAGTTAACTGTAATTCCAGATTCTGCAAAAATACGTAACAAACTGTTGAGTATGCGGTTATGTTGTTCCCATGAAGCTTCTGCTATTAGAATATCGTCCACATATAAGGTGATGTGACGTTTTAAGAACTCAGGTAATATGGAATTTAACCCGCGAATGAATGCTGCTGAAGAAATGTTCAACCCAAAAGGAAGTTTCCGAAACTGATAACAAACGCCGAAACAAAGGAAAGCTGTGTATTTTCTACATTCTGGATGAAGTTCGATCTGATAAAAGCTGGATCTGAGATCAATGGAAGACAACACTTTTACACCATTAAAATTTTGAAGAAGTTCTTCCATCGTCTGCGGCCTGTCTGTTTCAGGAATAATGATAGTATTGATTTGTCTCGAATCTAAGACAAGTCTGATCGATCCATTTTTCTTCTCAACAACATGTAACGGATTGTTGTATGAGCTTACTGCAGGCTCAATAATGCCCTCGTCAAGCATAGATTGTATTTCTGTTCTAACACGGTCCCTATAATGCGCCGGAATTACGTATGGTCTAACACAAAATTTAGTATGCTCACGAACACGAAATTGGTATTGAAACCCCTTGATTGTTCCTGTTTTGTGAGTAAAAACTGTGGAATGTGCTTGTAAAATCTCAAAAAGGTCCTGCCTATCAGTGTCATTACAATTCTCAATTGTCTGAATTTTATTCTGAATTAACTCATTAATTTCAAATATGCCGTCGATGTCATCCCTGTCAGTACTTGCAGAGTGATTGTTAGTGTCTAGTTCCGTAGAAAATTCCGAACTGTTATCTAACAGAAGGTAAAGCCGATTAATTGCCTCATCATGGTTTGAGAGCCAGTCTTCAAATTTCAAAGCTATTGACATACCTTCTTTCTCTAAACTTATTTCAGCATCGTGAAAGCTTAAAATTGCTTTGTATTCATTCAAAAAGTCTACTCCCAGTATAATTTCCGTCGACAATAATGGAACAATAAGAAAGTTCATAGAGAAGCTGTGGCTTTGGCAAAAGAATTCTAAATTGGTTTGTTGGCGTACATCTACACTTTTTCCAAAGATTGCACCTTGTAATTTAATCTTACGTAACGGAAGTGTGGGGCAATCGTTCGATTTGTTGCATTTGCTAAAAGCTGTTTCACTAATTACTGAAATGGGACTGCCAGAGTCAAGTACTGCCGTAAATTTTACGTCATTTACAGTAATGTGAATCACAGGATATGCAATGTTGTTACGTGTTACGTCGTGTTCCTGGAGTAAGATGTCTCTAATGTCTTCCATTTTTACGTAATTACTAGCTACGGCAGCAGCGTCATCAGTTTCATAAGTACATATTGTGGCTGCCAGCGGTGTGAGTCATCGCCTATTGTCTCTTTGTTGGCGCGCGTCGTTATTGGGATTTGGAGACCTAACTTCCACAAATTCGCCTTGCCCAGAGGGCCCAGCTCTGTTTAAAACTCGCCAGTTCTGATGCAATTCAGGTCTGTCGTTACGATCATATCGTCTGTCGTCATGTCGGTAGGTTCGATAGTTTCTTTCTTGTCGGTCATGTGGTGGAGAATTTCTGCCTGAGTCGTAACTGCGTGCTGGACCGTTGCGTCTAAAGTTATTCTGTCTCCCTTGATAATAGTTATTTTGGTTCCCATATTGTCTGTTTCTCTGATTGTCTCTGTGATAGTCATTACCGCGGAAAGGTGATCTTTCCCTGTAACTATTACTCTGCCAGTGGTTATCATATGGGTGGTGTCTGTTTTGGTCACGATTTACGTTGTAAGAATAGGTTTGTCGTGGCCATTTATTGTTTCTGTCGTCACGGAATTGAGACGGATGTGACCTGTAGTGATTGTTTTCCTGTTTTCGCATCCCGCGACTGTCTGTGTCAATTTCCAGTTCTTGTAACAATCCCTGAAAAGCTTCAATGTCGTCTTTGCAACGTCCTGCCAAAATAATATGTCGTAAATGTTCAGGCAGTTTGATTAAGCAAATGCGGATGAGTTCTGAGGGGCTGTATGGGTTTGATAGGTACTGATTCTTGTGCAACATGTCTTCAAAATATTTGACAAGACTGGAAAATTCAGATTGTTCAAAGTGTTTCATCATCATGATGCTATGTTTTACGCGGTCTTGTGTGGCTTGAGACCAATATGCTGAGAGGAAGGCATGGTAAAATTCTCCTTCACTGTGGCAATCGTGAATGACCGATCGCATTCTTACAGCTGGTTCATTCTCTAAGTAGCCACACATAAATTCTAACCTGTGCTCCAATGACCAGTTGGGAGGGAAACAATGAGAGAATTGATGGAGCCATGCTTGTGGATGAATGTCGTTGCCAGAATTCTTAAATGTTTTGAATTTACGTGTAGTAATGAACAGCTTATAGTCAAAATCATCGTGTCGGCGAGTAGCATGTCGGTCATTGTCACGTCGTTTCGGCGGTTCCATCTCAAAATTCGGTGTACCTTGCCAATTTCTTTCATAATTACCGAAATGCCCTGTGCTATTATTTTGTGGCTTTTCCGTATTTCTAAGTTCCTCTTCCCGTGTTGGAGCGCGAGTATCCTCTGAAATATGTAATTCTTGTATTACCTGTGTCAGCTGATCTTGTAATTCCCGCATTTCTCTTTTGTACTGTGTGTTGATTTGATTTTGATTTTGTTTGAATTTTCTAATTTGTTCATACTCTTCTGTGTCAGTGAAGGCTACGGGTCTTGTGTCATTCAGATCATCATCTACCTTTGTAGATAAGTCAGTGACCTGATCCGAAAGTTCGGCTACTTTCTCTGATAATGAACTAATTTCCCCCATGTGTCTTTCTACTGTGTCCTTTAAGTTTTCCTGAGATTTTGCAAGTTGCGTAACCGAATCGGTAGATGCAACTGAGTCCATTTTAGCTTGCAAGGTCTCATGATTTTCATGAACAATAGTTTGCAGCTCTTTTATGGCTGCTTCGTGATTCTGTAATGCATTTTCATGCCGCGAAAAAATAGGCTGAAAATGCTCACAAATTTGTGTTTTTACGTCATTACAGACTTTTTGGCATTTCGATTCAATGTTATGTAACTCAGTAGTTAGATCTTCACGTGTTTGTTCAAGTGTGGTGTCTAACTTCCGAAGATTTTGTTCCATTGTGTCTAACTTTTGAAGATTTTGTTCCACTGTGTCTAACTTTTTAAGATTTTGTTCCACTGTGTCTAACTTTTTAAGATTTTGTTCCATTGTGTCTAACTTTTGAAGATTTTGTCCCATCTGTCTCTGATTTTGTTCCATTTGTTGCATTAGTTGTAATAACAATGCATTAGTGTCTGGAATCTGTTCCTCTACTCTTTTCGGCAGTGCATTTGCGCCGGCAACATTCACATTTTGACAAGCTGAAAATGTGTCTTGACTTATTTGAGAAAACGGTGAGGACGCAAAACCTGAATCTACAGTATTTGCAATATTGTGTCCTATCATTTCGGATTCCTGAGGCGAGCTGTTGCCGACCGACCGATCGATAATGCTTCCCTGTTCACTACCTGTTTGACTGTCTACGCCATTGTTTGACGTCCGCTCCATTTCCCTATGCACAGTTACCAAATTACTACTTTGAACATTAGTTAACTCATTACACAGTGGCGCTAACACATTGCTTTCGTCTTCACTGTCGTTTCTCAGTTTACTTTGGAGCCGAGTGTTACGTTTTTCACACGCCATTATTGTGACAATATTTCACACGATAACACAGAAAAACACAATTTGAAGAGCAAAAATAGGAGAACACATTAACATAGCACTGAAAATAATATCTAGTTAATTGCAGCTGCGAAATACTTGGTGCAAATCTACATGCATACCACAACTGTTTTACAGTACAACAATGAAAGACTGCATCTACAAAGGAGATTCTCTCTACAATTACGCGCTAGCTATAAACAAAAGCTACACTAAATACACAAACTACAAGAAAAAATCAGAAGATTCCAGTGAGGTATCCTAGGCTAAGGGTCGACATATGAAACGTCCCCTTTGAACAATTTTACATGTGAAACGTCCACTTAGAACAATTATACAAGCCTGTGCTTAACCTGACACACAATATTATTTAGCGCAACGCAATCTGACTTTCAATAACCCCTACAAAACAATGGCCCTGACTAACTTTAACCTATACCTTTTACAAATCACTTACCTCACAAAAATCTTCGCTACTCAAGCTACTGCAAAACAGCGAGCGCCACTACTGCCAGCTAAATAAAAGATTCAAACCACTGAAGGTACTAACTACTGATAGGGATAGTTAGCAAATGAAAGATATTAATAGAGAACAAACAATGTATTTACCTTAATATTCATAATTGACATTCAGTCTTACAGATTATCAAAACTCCGCCATGTCTCTCCCCACGTCCACCACTGCTGGCGGCTCACCTCCAACTGCCCAACGCTATCTGCTGTTCACATCCAGCTATAGCAGTTCATGACAACAATGGCAGGCAACAATGCAAACTAGCCACATACTGCACACAGCACAGCCAGTGATTTTCATACAGAGAGCGCTACGTAACGTTGCCAATAAGAAAACATAAACAGCAAACTTACATAAAGAAAACATAAACAGCCTAACATAAACAGCCTACTTACACTGTCAGAGGTACATTTAAACCGCTATTCCACCATTAGTCAAATAAACGAACAGAGGTGAACAAGTACAAAGTAATGGAGTTATTTACAAATGCAGGTAAGAACTTGGAGAGATTTATGGACGTTTTTGTACACGACACACGACGTTCTTCGTTTCTGTTAAGAAACGGCAATAATAATAGGTAAAAATAAATCTAAAAGCAATAAGAGTGTATTAAACACATTTAAAACATGAAGCAAAACACTGATGTTAAAAATAAGCCCTTCACTGTCGACAAAACTGGAAGGACGTGCCCTGGGATAGGTACTCTGTTACTGTACTCGAATAGGAATGGCTGATATCGGGGATGACTTCTGCCTTGCGCGTCGAGCGAGCAGGTTATTCCGACTTCCGTATGTACAACAGCGCAGCATGTGTCGGAACTTCTGTGTACTCAATCTTTTATGTGTATCGGCCGGGGTTACGTCGTTCTTGCCTATCGGATTTCGTTGTTGGTTTGTTCTCTGATGGGGGCGTTCTCTGCACGTGCCATGATATCTATAGAGTCTCCCAAGAACATTCCTCGTCAGGGTACCGTTGGTTTCAGCTTCCCCAACAGTACGCGTCATGTGCAACCGCGCTCTCTTGAATTGGACGATTGGTTGGTTGATACGAGTTACATCTGATCGGGCAGATGCTGCTTATTCTGATTCTGATTTATGTTGTTGTGAAGATTCATGATACCTTGCATGATGACCGGCTTCTTTCTCGGCTTGATTCTCAGGTGATGCTCACACAGCTTGATGGTTCCGCTAGTCTAATCCTTCTAGCAAATGCGGCGATCGAGTATATTCCGGCTAGAGTTTACAGTCTTGCACCCGCAGCGGACGATTCACTTCTGAAGGCGGCGTTGCTTCCTAATGGAGTCGTTCGGCATATTCGGCGGGAGCGCTGGTCTGCTCAACATCTCTTGCAACGTTACAGTGGTATCCGAAAAGAAGAAGTATCTGTTCAAAAGAATATTCGTTCACATCTGTTTGTGGTTACTGGGTTTATATTACATATGCAGGGCAAGAAGGACCTGCTTCCAATGAAACATCCAATTATCCACGCCTTGTTACGGTTTTAAAGTCGTCCTATGAGAAACGTCGTCCGTTGACATTAGTTGAATCAGTGTCTTTGTAGCCTCCTGTCAATACTTATCCAGCTATAGAGGACTTTAGGGAGACATTGCGCCCCGCGCCGCGTGACTTTCCTCCGTTACCGGCACGCCCCTGCCGTCGTTAAGACGCTAGCACCGGTAGCACAATTTGAACGCCGGCGCTTCCTATTCTCGCCTCTCCGAAAACTTGATGGTGCTAGGTGCTTCTTCCAGGGGTTATGCTATGAATACTGAGACAATTACGGTTCTTGTTTTGCGGGGGATGACATATATTTTTTCTAGTTTTACCTTCATGTGGTGGTAGCTGCTACTACAGCGTGCTCAGGAACCTCTATGATCAGACAGATGCAATTCCTACAAGGTTAAGAGACATCAAGGAAATAAAAGCAAAGTTAATAAGTCTGAAACGTAAGGAACTGGAGGGACTTAAAATAAAATCCAAAGCAAAGTCAGTCACTGAAGATGAGGCTGCTGCATTGTACCACCTTGTCAGACACGCCAAGAATAGAAGAAGAAGTTTCATGGATGAACTTCAAATAGATGATGGTACCATAATCACCACCCAGAAGGAAATAATTAAAGAGATCTCAACGTACTATGAACGTATGTATGCGTCAGGGGAAACAAACGAAGAAGAATGCGATGAGCTCTTAGGTACATATCTTCCACGAATATCGCGAGATGATGATGAGAACATTTCTTCGGACATCACCAAGGAAGATGTATTAGAAATCGTGTGCAGCTCCCCTGCTAGAAAATCTCCAGGACCTGACGGACTGCCCATTTAATTCTATAAACGATTTTGGACCCTAATAGGAGAAAAGTTCACCGAAATTGTCAATGAAGTCTTACAAGGAAAGCCAGTGCCTGCAGAGTTCAAACAATGCAAAATCGTGTTGATCCCGAAGAACAGAGGCTGCAAAAAAATAAACAACCTACGGCCGATTTCGCTTTTAAATTCAGATTATAAAATTATAGCTCGAGTAATTAACAAGCGCTTTACACCATGCACTGCTGACATCATAGGCCAACAGCAGACTTGTGCTTTTAGAAGAACGATTTTCAAACTGCGGCTTTGTATCGCGATGTCATTGCGCTAGCGCAGGCAAGTAACATAAAATGTGGACTGCTTTTCATAGACTTCCATAAGGCATTTGATCAAATTAATCACAAATACCTGATAGATATAATGCGCCGAATGGACTTCCTGCCAAAAACCATCGACATCATCAAGAACATGGCAATGGGTGTTACTGCACAAATCTCCGTTAACTGTCAACTGACAAAAAAAATTAAAACTGATAGCAATAAATTGGCGGGAGGTGGCAAGAAAAATCAAGGGAGCTTTTATTGAAAACTGTCAACGTAGCATAGACCAGTTCCAGAGAATACTGTTTATCAACACGTATATTTTATGCAAGGCCTACTACATAGCACAGGTTCTCCCCATTCCATCAATGGTGGCGAAGACGATCATGTCCACCTTAGCAAAGTTCGTGTGGAAAGGGGAATTGTTTCGAGTGTCGGTGAAGACAGCAGTTTTGGATCCAAGCAATGGAGGAAAGGGTCTAACCGACATCAAGTCTAAAGCGATGGCATTGTATGTCAAACAAACATGGAGCATAATGTGTAATGATCCAGGGTGCATTAAAGCAAAACTATACGATATTGTCAGGCCAGAAAGTGTAGAGCCGCCGATAAAAAATAAGTTTTAAGCTGAAACACATTAGGGAGTATTATCTTGAACTAAGTTATCTCAGCAAAAAGATTTTAAACTCCAAAAACGGTACAGCAAAGGCGATTTCAGCTGAAAGACGGAAAAATGAAACGAAAAATAACATAGAAACCAAATATGCTGGAATAGCATGGAATGTGGTCTGGAAAAACATCAGTAGTGATGGTCTTTCGTCTGACGTGAGAACAGCGTGGTACAAGGTAGTCAATAACATCATCAGCACTAATGAGCGTCTCTTTGCCATCGGTTTAAGTGACACAAACCTCTGCTGCAAATGCAACCTCGTTGATAGTGTGCCTCATCGTTATACTTGTGGAGATCGGATTATCAACTGGAGGTGGACCAGGGACAAAATTGCTCAAATAACAAGAACTTCAGCAAACAATGTACCGACTAACATTTTCTTCAGACCAGAGGAAAGTTACTATCCTGAGGCAAAAAATAACGCAGTGATTTGGTTAATGGGCAAATATACAAGTTATGTTTTTAACAATATTGGGAGCGATGAACATATTGAATACAAGATGTACATGGAAAATGAATTCGAGAAAATACTCAAATATCAGAATCACAATAAGAAATATGGTAACATGCTCCGCATTGTCTTCAACCGAATGGGTATAGGTTAGGAACTGGATTCCTAGTAGAGAGGGAATGGATTGGGGCACGTTCCCGACCCTAACCTCACCTGCAAGTCACACATGAAAAATAAATCAGTAGTACAGCAGATACAAGAATATGGCGAGAAACATCTGGTGTCTGATATAAAGGAAGATCTTGAACTCCCTATAGATGCGTTTAGAAGGCTGGAACTGACAAAAACAACAAGGCAGTGGAATATTTTGCGATGTCGCTGTTCGAGACTTCTCTTCTGTCCATGTAATTTACCCTGGAAGGAACACACATCAAGGATTTACTGAATGATTAATTTGGGTCTGGGAAATGATGATGATGAACCGGCTGCAGAAGAAGAAAATGTGCATGCTGATCTGCCACCAGTTGAAGTTGACAGTGGAGGTGCTAAATTGTGCTACTGCTAAAGACTCATTTTTTGAATGCTGTAATTTATGACTGAAATTATCTGTCACCTTATTTATGTCATTTCATTGTAGCCATTTTTGTTACTGTATTTGGTGAATAAAAAAAAAAGTGGTCAGCGTGACAGACTGTCAATCCTAAGGGCCCGGGTTCGATTCCCGGCTGGGTCGGAGATTTTCTCCGCTCAGGGACTGGGTGTTGTCCTAATCATCATCACCATCGACGCGCAGGTTGCCGAAGTGGCGTCAAATCGAAAGACCTGCACCAGGCGAACGGTCTACCCGACAGGAGGCCCTAGCCACACGACAGTTTATTTTATTATAAGCGTTAAGAGGATAAGCTCTCCATTATGGCTTGCTGCATTACGACCATTTATGATTCCCAAGCCGATTTTGTGTGTCTGCAAGGTAGGTTATTTCATGTATCTCCCTGTGTATTCTGTTTTTCTTAATGATGCGACAGAACGTTCTACTGGCATGGTCGTGCTTCAAGGGAACGGTATTCCGCTGAAAGACTTTGAAATGCTGGACGATGGTCGGGTTGATGGCGTCGTTTCTGTAATCTCGCCATAGTTTCTTCTTTATGCTCCATCTAGCTCTGGTCATACATATGACAGCTCGCGCCGTTGTAAGGACTTAACTTTGTGTTCTGCCTTACGGCAGGTCTTGTTACGGGACGAGCCTCGTCAGAGAGGTCCACCGCATGAGCGTCTAGGGAAGTGATTCAAGTGGTGGTTTCCCGTTGCCTTCCACTGATGATGATGAAATGACAATGAGGACAACACAACACCCAGTCCCTGAGCGGAGAAAATGTCCGACTCAGCCGGGAATCGAACCTGGGCTCCTTGGCGTAACAGACCGTCGCGCTGACCACTCAGCCATCGGGGAGGACTTTGTAAGGAAGATGCCATTTATTTCCTTCGTCAAAATCAGCGAAACATTTTGATGGGCGGAGATTTCAAATGCGTCTTACGTCCTGTGGACCAACCTCCCAACTATAGCTATTGTCGTGTGGTGGTGTCGTTGAGTCCACAGGCTCCTTGAATCTGCAGATGTCCCACAACAGTCCATTTTACGCATTTTACAGCTACTTCTAGTAGTCGATTAGTCCGTTTCTATTTGTCTGCTCCCCTGTGTAGCCAGATTTTGTCAACTGATGTAATTCCTGCCTGATTCACTGACCACTGTGCGGTTTCAGTCAAGTCCCGCAGTGCGAACACCTTTCTCACCCTATTTGAAAGCAAAATATTTTGCACCTGGCAGACACCTCTCTGGATGATATCATTGCTGTCGTGTGGGATGGGCAATCCGACCCACAGTGCGTCATCTCTCAATTATGGTTATAGTAGTTTGCTGTTGTCAAAAGTCGGCTTCACACTGCACTCGTGCATTTTAGCGCTGGTAAAGCGGCTGAGTTTTATTACACTGTCCTTCGTGATCTTTACAACCGTGCTCGAATCATCCCTTTAAGAATTATTTAAGTTCACCGCGCGAGTGCGAAACTCTTTCAAATCAAAAGACTACAATTAGGTGTCTTCGTTTGTGATTCCAGCCATGTTCGATTCTCCAGAATGAGGTTGCTCAAATGGCTCTGAGCACTATGGGACTTAATTTCTGAGGTCATCAGTCCCCCAGAACTTAGAACTACTTAAACCTAACTAACCTAAGGACATCACACACATCCATGCCCGAGGCAGGACTCGAATCTGCTACTGCAGCCGTCATGCGGGCGGTGATGAGGTGGCTTCTCTGTGTCATCTAATTCGGCTTCGAAAGAAATCTCAGAGGACGTATCTCACTATCATTCGTTTTATGGATGCACGTGAGTGGTCATCTCGAGTTGATGTAATGTGTGAACTTTCACGGTGTTTTTCCGACCTTTACACTGGACTGGCATCGTACGGTATTCCTTCTGTTGATTTTACTTCTCTCAGTGATAATGTTGTAACGCCAGCTCTTGATGAGGAGTTTTTGGCAGCTTTTCGCCCTGTTCAGGCCTCTGACATTTTAGTTCGCTCTCGTTCCCGCAAATCGCTGGATTTGGATGGACTTCATAAAGAATTTTATTTTCGATTTTGGCCTCTGATAGAAGATACGATAACATCTATTATGAATGAAGTGGTGGAAAGGGTACACGCCCCACCCTCCTTTAAGGTCAGAAAAATTGTTTAAATTCCCAGAAAGATGGGATGTCTGACGATATTGGTACCCTCAGTCACAGAAGAATTGAGCAGAGGAGCGTAATAAATAAGTCAAAAATTGAGAATTTCTGGAAATTGCTCGAAGACATAAACTGGATTGATGTTTGCAACACTTGTGACTCAAATGTAACATTCAAAGCATTCATTAATGAAGTTACTTCTGCTTTTGAAAATTGTTTTCCCCTAAAGGTAACTCAAATCAAACAGAAGTCAAATAATAAACCATAGATTACACAACGAATAAAGATATCACGTGGGACTAAATAGATCATATCTAAAATCCAGGAACAATGCTGATGTTAGCATTGTAATGCAGTACAAAGAATACTGTAAAATATTGAAGCAAGTAATTCGGAAATCGAAGCAGCTTTATTATGAGAAAAAGATTATTTATTACATCAGACTACGAAATAAAAACTGTTTGGGATATAGTGAAGATAGAGACAGGTGGTGTCAAAAAGGAAGAGGAACAGATAGCTCTAAAAATAAGTGAGACATTGATAACAAGTGTAATTAGTGTTGCAAACCTCCTAAACTAGTACTTTATTTCTATTACTGACAGCTTAGGGTTATTAGATTCAGTGAACAGTGCAATGGAGTATCTGAGACACGGCTTTAAAAATAACTTACTAAATTGGAAATGACACTCACTTCTCCCAGAGAAGTAGTAGCCATCATAAACTCCTTAAACTCTAAGTATTGTAGTGGCTATGATAACATACCAGAAAAATTAATCATAGTGTACTAATGTGAGTTGCGTTCTATCTTAAGTTATTTGTGTAATGAATCTTTTATCAGTGGAACATTTCCAGACTGGCTAAAATATGCTTAAGCTAAGCCTCTTTACAAGAATGGAGATAGGGAGACACCATCAAATTATTGTCCAATTCCTTTTTTGCCTACTTTTTCAAAAATATTTGAAAAGGTAGTATCCAACTGTTTTCTTAAGAATTTGATTGCAAATAATACATTGTCCAAGTCACAGATTGGGTTCCTTAAGGGTTGTGATGTAGAGAAACCTATTTACACTTACAGTGAGAATGAACATAATTCATTAGATAATAAATTATATGCTACTGGCATTTTTGTGAGCTGTTAAAAGTCTTTGACAGTGTGAATGACAGCATTCTCTCAAGTAAATTAGAATATTTAGGTGCTGCTGGCAATGCTGCAAAATGGTTTGACTCTTAGCTAACTTACAGGAAACAACTGTGCAGTAAGCAGTCACTCTTGATCTGAATGGGAACTAATTACATTTTGTCTTCCCAAAGGTTCCATCTTGGGTCTGTTCCTTTTTCTTGTGCAAGTTAATGACCTCTCGTCTGTTGCATCTGCCAGATGCTAAGTTTGTTATGGTTGCAGATGATACAAACATTACAGTAGGAAGCAAGTCAAGTACAGATTTAGAAATAGCAGCTAATCAAATTTTCACTGACATTCAAAAGTGGCTCCAAGCACTATGGAACTTAACATCTGAGGTCATCAGTCCCCTAGTCTTAGAACTACTCAAACCTAATTGACCTAAGGACATCACACACATCCATGTCCGAGGCAGGAATCGAACCTGCGACCGTAGCAGCCTCGTAGTTCCGGACTGAAGCGCCTAGAGCCGCTCGGCCACAACAGCCGGCTAATTTAATAAATGGTTTAAAGCTGATTCATTGTCATTAAATTTTGAAAAGACCTACTATATGCAGTTCAGAACCTGTTAGAGATTTCTTTCTAGTATGTATAACATATGAAGACATGCAGATCGAAGAGGTTGACAGTGCTAAATTTCTGGTATTACAACTCGTTAGTAAATCCATTTGAAAACGGCATGCCACAGAATATCTTAAGCGCCTAAACAAGTCTGTATTTGCAGTGAAAATGATAGATCTAGGAGAAATAAATGTTAAAAATCTTGTATACTCTGTTTACTTTAATTGCATTATGTCATACTGCATCTGGGGTAGCTTATTAAACCGAGCAAAAGGGTGTAATCAGAATCATTTGTGATGTGAATTCAAGGACATCATGGAGAAACCTGTTCAAAGAACTTTGTATTCTAACCACTGCGTCTCAGAATATTTATTTCTTAATGAAATTTGTTCTGAGTAATATATCTACTTTCAACCAAAGGCCCAATACATCATATCAATAATGGGACTAAGAACAATCTACATAAAGACATAAAATCACTTACCTTGGTCCAAAAGGGGACAGTATTCAGGAACACCCATTTTCAATAAATTGCCAGCAACTATTAAAAACTTGGTTTGACAAAATTCACTGTTTAAACAGAATTTGAAAGACGTTTTCGTAGGTAACTCCTTCTGCTCTATAGATGAATAACTTAACAGGGACTATTAGACCAGCTTAAGTATAAATGTCTGTTAGATTTCAGTTTTGCCAGCACTTGGCGACAACAGTCAAGATTAGGTATTATGTGTATGATAAATTTATTAAAAGTGTATACCAATGTACCATTCTGACAGTGTATTAATTCTGTAAATATTAGCAGTTCCAGCTTACTGTAATGTATTCATCTATTTTGGCGATCTAACAAATGATCAGGTTAGTAAATGTTATATTCAAATGTTTTATGTTTTTTTTTATATACTTTCTAACATTTTCAGCACCTACGAGAATCATCTCATTTTTGGGTCCATGGAACGAAAACTGAATCTAATCTAATCTATAGCTCTCTTAAGTTCTGATTCCCATGTTTCTTCTAAATTGAGTGATGTTTCTTCTTCTATCACATCAGACAAATCCTCCTCCTGATATAAGCCTTCCATGTACTCTTTCCACCTGTCCGCTATCTCCTCTGCATTTAGCAGGGGTGTTCCATTATGCTATTAATGTTACCACCCTTGCTTTTAATTTCACCATTGGTTCTTTTGATTTTCCTACACGCTGAGTCAGTCTTTCCGACAATCATTTCTTTTTCGATTTCTTCACATTTTTCATCTAGCCATTTCGTCTTATGTTCCTGCTTTTATTATTTATTTAATTCCTCAGCGAGCTGCGTTTCTGTATTCCTGAATTTCCCTGAACGTTTCTGTACTTCCCTCTTTCGTCGATCAGCTGAAGTATTTCTTCTGTTACCCATGGTTTCTTCGCACTTACCTTCTTTGTACCAACGTTTCCCTTTCCAACTTCTGGGATTGCCCTTTTTAGATATATCCACTCCTCTTCAACTGTACTGGCTACACAGTTAGTCTTTATTGCTGTATCTATACCCTTAGAAAACGTCAAGAGTATCTCTTCATTCCTTAGCACTTCCGTATCCCACTTCTTTGCGTATTGATTCTTCCTGCCTAATCTCTTAAACGTCACCCTACTCATCATCACTACTACACTGTGATCTGAATCTGTATCTGCTCCTGGGTACACCTTACAATCCAGCATCTGATTTCGGAATCTCTGTCTGACAATGACGTAATTTAAGTGAAATCTTCCGGTATCACCCGGCGTTTTCTAAGTATACCTCTTCCCTTGTGATTCGTCAATAGAGTATTCGTTATAACTAGCCGAAATTTTTTACACAACTCAATTAGTCTCTCTCCTCCGACATTCCTTGTCCCAAGCTCATTTCCTCCTGTAACCTTTTCTTCTACTCCTTCCCCTGTAACTGAATTCCAGTGCAACATGACTATTAGATTTTCATCTTTCTTTGCGTGTTGTATTACCCTTTCAGTACCCCCATGTACCTTATCTATCTCTTCATCTTCAATTTACGACGTCGGCATGTATAACTGAACTATACTTGTCGGTGTTGGTTTGCTGTCGATTCTGATGAGAATAGCCCTATAACTGAACTGTTCACAGTAACACATTCTCTGCCCTAGTTTCCTATTAACAGCGAATCATACTACCGATATACCATTTTCTGCTGCTGTTGATATTACCCTATACTCATCTGACCAGAAATCCTTGTCTTCTTTCCATTTCACTTGACTGACCCCTACTATTTCCGTTTTCAGATTTTCAAACTTCCCTACTACATTAAAGCTTCTGATTTTCCAAGCCCCGATTCGTAGAAGTTATTCTTTCGTTGGTTAGTAAATTTTTTCTCATGGTCACCTCCCCTTGGGGATCACCTCCCAGAGATCCGAGTAGGGGACTATTCCGGAATCTTTTGCCAATGTAGAGATCATCATGACACTTTATCAATTAGAGACCACATGTCCTGTGGAGACACGTTATCTGTTTTTAAGGCAGTGGTTTGATTGCCTTCTGCTTCCTCATGCCGTTGACCATTGTCGATTCTTTCGCCTTTAGGGGAATTTCCCACACCAGGGACAAAAGAATGTCCTTAACCTCTGTCCACTCCTCCGCCATCTTTGACAAGTGGTACATGCAGCAAATAATTGAGCAAATAATGCAGCAAATAACTGAGGACGTAGGTTGCAGGTGCTACTCTGAGATAAAGAGGTTGGCACAGGAAAGGGAATCATGACGGGCTGCAGCAAACTAGTCAAAGGACTATGGGGATACCGGTGTAGCTAAAATTAGGAGTGAGTGTGTAGGGAAGGAGGGCGGGAATAGGAGAAAAGAGGCAAGGAAAAATGAGGAAGGGAAGGGAGGGTGAGAGAGTCCTGATTCGGTTGAAGGGGTGAGGTGGATTTAAGTTTGGTAGAATGGGACAGAGTTGGTAGAATTGGGACAGAGTTCAAGATCTGGGAAATGGAGGTGGTGACGTTTCGTTGGGAGAGTCTGTGGATGAAGTGTAAATGTTGGGTTGGTGGAATGTTTGAGTAAAGGCTCAGCAGCGTACTAGGATTGGAAAGTAGAGGAGAAACTGTAGGAATATTGGAATCGAGTTTGCAGATGGTGTATGTTGGTCGGAGATATAGTGAAGTAAAGACAGGAGGGAATTTGATGAGTTAGTAAAGAATCCTTGTGGGGGTTAGTCTGGTCTAGTCTGGAACTGTAGGCATTTGGACGTGAACTGGGTCTAGAACCAAGCCGGATGTAAAATAGAACTATGCTGGATGAGAGTGACCATGCGTCATTATGTATCCCACCACTGGAGGAATGATATCGCAACCACAAAGAGGAAAGTAGTTCTTAGTTATAAATATCAGAGTCCCCTTAGGTGTGTCAGATGAATCCGACGCTTTGTCAGTCTTGTAGCGGAAGTAGGAAAATCGCCTACTGTGAGCGTCTTATAGGCAGCAACGGACTGGATCTCGGTGTGACGCCGGGGTTGGATGGTCTGGAAGATTCCGTCCTCATTGTGCATATCGCTGTGTACCAAAGTATCTAGCAAAGTACCTAACCATCGAAAACGCCATTACTACTTCATCTGAATTCGCATTGTTATTCCGTTTGTCTGACGAATATTACACCGAATAGTATCACCTGATTATAAGCCATTTGACCTCTGCGCATCACACTCTTCCTCACAAGATAACTGCGTTTATACAGTACCAAATCGTCCTTCATTTTCTGCAGAACAGCTATGTAACCCCACTTCCACTCTTCTGTCTTCTCGTTTACTTTCACTGCATTTACACAGATAATGACTTATCTCTGAGAGTATCACTCAAATTACATGAAAAATACATGTACAAAATACCACATTTTAAAATTTTCCGTATGTCAAGTAGTATACCTGTCATATACGTATGAGAAAAATAAACAAACACACGAAGAAAAATGCTTCAAGTACTTTAGCAAACCTCGAGACGGCTCTGCAGCATTGGGTTAATTCATAGTCACTGAGACCGCAGCAAGTGTGAAATATGTATCACAGAGACTGCAGTAGTACGCATCTTGTTTCTCACCATATCACTTCCCATTTGTGGTGGATTGGCCTATGCCAGACACAACTATGTTTGTTAAGGGTTAGAATGCAGAACTGTTTCCAAAAGGTTCTGTGTTCTCCATTATGCTAGAGGGTTTTTCATACCATTAACAGAAATGTTTCTGAGAATGAGGGTGCAAATGATGGTAGCGAGAGGTTTTGTTAGAGGGTCGCTGCTGATAGTGATGTGTGATTGGAGGAAAATTCAGAACACATGGAAATGTCAGTTAATGAGAAAGGACTCTAATCAGTCCATAACAGTGCTGATTGGCTGAGAAGGTGGAATGGTAAAAAAATATGGAATTACGCTACTCTCCGAACACTGTGTACACACTGGCAGATTTTCAGAAACTGTCAGTTCATGTCCTGCGAAACATACTGTGGTTTCTATTTTAACCGTAGTTGTTTGACAAGACTCAGAATATTTTGTTCAAGAGAACGAAATATTTACGGGAACTAACCATTTATGGCAGAGCCTGAAATCCCCTTACATAAGATGGGAAAGGACACGTGGAAGGGCGGACCCACGATATCGCGTAGTTTTTCCTTTGACATTTCACATTTATTTACAGAACACATTACACTAATAAACGGAATGCAATATTAACCATGTCAAAGAATAAGCAACAGGACCCAACAGGACCCTTTTTTTCTTTTTTCCTTTTTTGCAAATAATTGGCTTAAGATACTGATCAAAGACGCCATGCCGCAAACAAGAAATCAGTAATAAATACAAAATTGTAAGATAATAAGGTAAGACGTTTTTTAATTAAAGCAACTTGGTCTTGTGAAATAATAGAAAGAATAACTCTCCCAAAACCTGAAGAACAAATCACTACTTATAGTACGTAAAAGGGCTTAAAATGAAATTTAAATTAGTTCCAGTATTAGTCAGACAAGCCTTTGAAAGGATCATCTGCAGCTGCGATTACTAAAACACAGGTTCAAACATTCAGCCTTCAGAACAGATCAGCCATGAATGTAAAGTGCCACCAGTTACGATCTAGCAGAGTTTTCTTCTACACGCATGGAATGAATACAATACGGAAGAGATGCGAAAAGCATTGGAAAAAATCTCAAACATTGACAACTACGGCATGTAAGTTCAGAGTTTCCAAATATTAGCACAATAAGTACAGGCTGAAATAATATGATTTAGAAAATCTGAAGGTCAACCATAAAGCGAATAATATTATACATTTCAGGAGAGACATAAAAATATTTGGCGGAAAATATTAACATAAGGCCTTGTAAATAAGTGCGTAGGGTAAACAAACACAAGAAATACGTTGCTAGCGCGAACAGCTCCTCTAAGGAAATTTCTGGCAGCTACAAACACTCCTAAAAAACACCATGCCAGTGCATAACAGTAACAGTTCCCCCCCCCCCCCCCCCCCCAGCCAAGCGCAGCTCCAAGCTGCGGACCTGTAACTCGTAAAACTAAGAACAGTTAACAGACGCCATTCAGATGAAACATGGGATAAAAAATACAAGTTAAGTAAATGTAATTCGTCCATACCTTGATAACGTAATGGCGTAAAACCCTCATATCTGGCATAATAACCAAACAATAATGTTAGTCAAAACTACACAGAGCAGACATCGCTTACTACAATAAAACGGTAAGATGATGGCGTAACAAACGTCTCCCCCAAAACAACCTGAGTGCATAGCGTGAGGTCATTAATCTGAGAAAGTTACATGAAAGAGAAAAACGGTAAGTGACCTAGACTTCACAGGTAGAGACTTGTTTGCACCAAGCTGAAATCTCTGTGAGAAATAGGGGGTTACGTCTAGAAGGTGGCACTTAATTGCTAGCAGTCCTCGCCGTGAAAGTGTGTGTGTGTGCGTGTGCGTGCGTGTGTGTGTGTGTGTGTGTGTGTGTGTGTGTGTCTGTGTGTGAGCCCGTATAAAAGACAGACAGACAGAGGGAGGGGGAGAGAGAGAGAGAGAGAGAGAGAGAGAGAGAGAGATAGTTTGTCAAGTACGGTGAAAATACAGCATTTGGTAGAGGAGTTACACAAACTGAAGCGTTTTACGGTTCCACAGGTGAACGAACGCAACTTGTTCCTTATTGGTTGGACCTGTGCCGCATGAACTGTGGTCTCCACTTGTGTTTCAATGCTCAGACGCATTAGCACGTGTTCGCAATGCGTCTAACGAGCTACAAGGCGGCGTGTTACGGCGTCAGTTAGCCGTGACCAACTCCGCGTTTCTCCCTGGGCAATCAAGTGAGACGACCTATGTTGCAACATATTAGTTTCCGCTTTGTGAAACTTTTAATACAAGAAAACTTTAGCTGCAAATCAATGATTTTAAAGAACAAATCTATGTTTCGCTTCGAAACGTATAGCTATAATATTATATCGCGGCTTTGATGACACCAAACATAAACTAAAAAATAGAAATACAGTTCTTCGTCAAATTTTTAATTAAATACATAAAAATATAACAGCTATCATAAACAGATGAGATATCAGGAGGAATTAAAATTGGGAGTACGGTTCGACTCGGTTGTTTGTTTTCACAAACTCGAGTGTCTACTACTCCCAATAAATAAATGATGTAACGATAGGAGGAAGGCTGATCACATGTATAAGATTTGCTGAAGATATGATATTACTAAACGAGAATTGAAAAGCAATAAATAATCTACTAGAGGTATTGAACACCACCTGCAAGGAGTACGGTCTGAAGATAAATGTGAAAAAAAAACTATGGCAGTGGTTTTCACAAATCAGTCAAGAAAAACAGCAAACATGTTGGTAACGTAGGGAACCTAGAATACAAAGTAACCAGTAACGTGACTTGAAATCAAGGAATAAAATCAAGGATAGCTGTTGCATAGGAAATTTTCGACAGTAGTAAGGGTATTTTCTCCAGGCCATTAAATAATGTGCTGTTAAACGGCACGCTGGTTAATGGTGGTGGGCCCCCGACTTTAACCATTGTGCTGCTGCTCTAGTGTTTGCGAGGCTGGAACAGGGTGCTGCCTGCCCCTTGTGGAGTGGACGGCGCGGCGGTGGCCTGTTAACAACTCGTAAATGTGTAGGGTAACTCTTGAGCCCTGGTATGCAAATCAGATGACATTCGTCCAAAATTCAGCCACGCTCAGGGCTTTATCGTTGTAAAATCCTGCGTTGAACAGGTAAATGGACAAAGAGGGCTCCGGCACAGGTGTTCCGCAGTTTGTTTTTGGGTCCAAATGGCCCTGAGCGCTATGGGACTTAACATCGGTGGTCATCAGTCCCCTAGAACTTAGAGCTACTAAAACCTAACTAACCTAAGGACTTCACACACACACATCCATGCCCGAGGCAGGATTCGAACCTGCGACAGTAGCGGTCGCGTGGTTCCAGACTGTAGCGCCTAGAACCGCTCGGCCACCCTGGCCGGCTTAGTTTTTTTGTTTTTCTCCACACTCAGACGACAACACATCGCGTTGCGAACCCTGCAAACAACGCCACGTATCCACGTGTCTTGACTAGCGCGTGGGCACCCGCACTGGGTCTAAAAGAAAAAAAAGAAAAAAAAGGGAAGAGTCCAGAAGTAACTAACGCATATGAGGTCAAGTGGCAGATCCGGTATCTTTTGATGAGAAACAAACCGCTGCTCTGTCCATAATTTAAGCATCAATTTTATTTCGGTGTCTGAGGAGGACTTTGAGGTTTATATTCTATTGAGGTTATAAAACCTTACCCTAACATTAAAGACGAGAGAAAGTACTTTTAATTTATTAAAAAAAAATTTCACGAGCGGTCTGGCGCGACCAATAACAACCACAATACTCGGCGTCCAGCAAAGTCAATCACCTCGCAGAGGCATTGCTGTGGCACGTTAACACAAGTATTGAAGCGGACTTAGCCGCTGCGGCGGCTGCCGCGCGGCTTCTGATTGGCTGGTGAGCGTGTGGCGCTCGATTCGAATGGCCTGGGCAACACGGGCCCTAGTATTACTCACGGGATAGATAAGGATAGTTCTCGGGTAGGACAACTTTATTGTCTGTAATATAACATACAGTCACCATTAATCTTTATTTTACAATTTCCATTACCAACTTTAGCCCATATAAACAGTTATTCATCAGCATTTAATTTCTTCTTCTTTCTGGTACTCAACACAAATGGCATACTGGGAATAAGTGTACCGTATGGAACTTTAGCTAAGAGTCCTGTTGTCTCAGCTATACTCCATGTCTTCCAAGCCAAAATGTTAGCATCTGGAAATGCTTCAAGGCCACCATAATCACAATGATTACCCCACACTACAGCTATTGTCAACCATGTTACTACCTCCAAACAGAGCTTGTACATCACATGTGAAGTTCAGGCGAGGCCCTCGAAATACATTTGGACCTCCAATCAATTGTTGCTTGTTAAACTGTCCAGCCAAATCAATATCTATAGCCTTCAAAGTACGATAAACAGGAACGCTGCGCCGCGAGCTACGAAGCCATGCACGTCGCAGAGGCATTGCTGTGGCACGTTAACACAGGTGAACGTAGCCACAGCAATGCCTCTGCGAGGTGATTGACTTTGCTGGACGCCGAGTATTGTGGTGGTTATTGGTCGCGCCAGAACGCTCGTGAAATTTTTTTTAAATAAATTAAAAGTACTTTCTCTCGTCTTTAATGTTAGGGTAAGGTTTTATAACCTCAATAGGATATAAACCTCAAAGTCCTTCTCAGACACACAGCCGAAGGCCTTCCTAGAGAATGGCCTCACGGTAAGTGAGGTCTCCTTGTCAGGGTGATTAAGTTAGGCCATTAAAGAAGTTTATTAAATAAGTGTGTTAAAGAATATTCGTACTGTTTGGGTGGGGCTGGTGGGTGGGTTATTGTTGAACACGTCCAGTATATTTACTTAACCCGTGTTGCAGAAGAATTCACTTCCGGTCTGTGTTATTCTTATGGAGGTTTTGTATTAACGTGCCACAGCAATGCCTCTGCGACGTGCATGGCTTCGTAGCTCGCGGCGCAGCGTTCCTGTTTATCGTGCTTTGAAGGCTATAGATATTGATTTGACTGGACAGTTTAACAAGCAACAATTGATTGGAGGTCCAAATGTATTTCGAGGACTCCGCCTGAACTTCACATGTGATGTATAAGCTCTGTTTGGAGGTAGTACATGGTTGACAATAGCTGTAGTGTGGCGTAATCATTGTGATCATGGTGGCCTTGAAGCATTTCCAGATGCTAACATTTTGGCTTGGAAGACATGGAGTATAGCTGAGACAACAGGACTCTTAGCTAAAGTTCCATACGGTACACTTATTCCCAGTATGCCATTTGTGTTGAGTACCAGAAAGAAGAAGAAATTAAATGCTGATGAGTACCTGTTTATCTGGGCTAAAGTTGCTAATGCAAATTGTAAAATAAAGATTAATGGTGACCGTATGTTATATTACAGACAATAAAGTTGTCCTACCCGAGAACCATCCTTATCTATCCCGTTTATATAAAAAGTCAAGTGTAAAAATAATTATAGAAAGTAAGGAAAAATTGTAATAATGATTCTCTAGATACAGAGGAACCAAAATATATAAATAGATTTCGCCTGCCGTCGTTTTGAGAGGAATTAATAAACTGTTCAATATGGCGGCGGTCGTTAAAAAGATTCAAGTTCAAACAAACTGCTTGGTTTTGAGGTGTGCACGGATACACTTAAGAACGACCGACGCTGCGGCAGGTGAGGAAACCACTGCGGCAAAAAGGAAGCGGCCAGGTGTATGGTCCAGCAGGCGACAGCTAGCCACTTGACCACCCAACAAATTGGCACCAGAACTACACTCCTGGAAATAGAAATAAGAACACCGTGAATTCATTGTCCCAGGAAGGGGAAACTTTATTGATACATTCCTGGGGTCAGATACATCACATGATCACACTGACAGAACCACAGGCACATAGACACAGGCAACAGAGCATGCACAATGTCGGCACTAGTACAGTGTATATCCACCTTTCGCAGCAATGCAGGCTGCTATTCTCCCATGGAGACGATCGTAGAGATGCTGGATGTAGTCCTGTGGAACGGCTTGCCATGCCATTTCCACCTGGCGCCTCAGTTGGACCAGCGTTCGTGCTGGACGTGCATACCGCGTGAGACGACGCTTCATCCAGTCCCAAACATGCTCAATGGGGGACAGATCCGGAGATCTTGCTGGCCAGGGTAGTTGACTTACACCTTCTAGAGCACGTTGGGTGGCACGGGATACATGCGGACGTGCATTGTCCTGTTGGAACAGCAAGTTCCCTTGCCGGTCTAGGAATGGTAGAACGATGGGTTCGATGACGGTTTGGATGTACCGTGCACTATTCAGTGTCCCCTCGACTATCACCAGTGGTGTACGGCCAGTGTAGGAGATCGCTCCCCACACCATGATGCCGGGTGTTGGCCCTGTGTGCCTCGGTCGTATGCAGTCCTGATTGTGGCGCTCACCTGCACGGCGCCAAACACGCATACGACCATCATTGGCACCAAGGCAGAAGCGACTCTCATCGCTGAAGACGACACGTCGCCATTCGTCCCTCCATTCACGCCTGTCGCGACACCACTGGAGGCGGGCTGCACGATGTTGGGGCGTGAGCGGAAGACGGCCTAACGGTGTGCGGGACCGTAGCCCAGCTTCATGGAGACGGTTGCGAATGGTCCTCGCCGATACCCCAGGAGCAACAGTGTCCCTAATTTGCTGGGAAGTGGCGGTGCGGTCCCCTACGGCACTGCGTAGGATCCTACGGTCTTGGCGTGCATCCGTGCGTCGCTGCGGTCCGGTCCCAGGTCGACGGGCACGTGCACCTTCCGCCGACCACTGGCGACAACATCGATGTACTGTGGAGACCTCACGCCCCACGTGTTGAGCAATTCGGCGGTACGTCCACCCGGCCTCCCGCATGCCCACTTTACGCCCTCGCTCAAAGTCCGTCAACTGCACATACGGTTCACGTCCACGCTGTCGCGGCATGCTACCAGTGTTAAAGACTGCGATGGCGCTCCGTATGCCACGGCAAACTGGCTGACACTGACGGCGGCGGTGCACAAATGCTGCGCAGCTAGCGCCATTCGACGGCCAACACCGCGGTTCCTGGTGTGTCCGCTGTGCCGTGCGTGTGATCATTGCTTGTACAGCCCTCTCGCAGTGTCCGGAGCAAGTATGGTGGGTCTGACACACCGGTGTCAATGTGTTCTTTTTTCCATTTCCAGGAGTGTATTATCTTCAGCCGTAGGCACACTAGCGCGGGGCACCGACCACGTAACAAAGCTCCTAAGCACCACTGCTTCTGGGACATTCTGCAACATTTTCTTGAGAGGACAACCAGCCACCGTCTCGCCCGTCTCTTGTCTATAGGTGCGTTCCGTTTTGCTGCGGTAAAGTTTAACGGTTCGTTACTACGGGCGCAGTCAAACAATGAGGCTCGGATTCGATCGCAGTTTCCGTCCTTTGACGATCTCGAGAATTTCACGAAACTAAGGGAATGCAGCAGCGCCAGCCGTGTGTTAAGGTTTGCGGAAGTCAACCAACCCCCTTCTTCTTACCTACACTTAGTTCTCGTGGTTCAATATTTTTCTCCGAAGTGTTTCAGTTAAAGTTGCGTAAGTTATAGGTCACTTCTCTTTCTCAACATCATTCTGTGAATTTTTTATGTTAGTGGAGGTTGCCGTTGGCAAAGAGCACCTCGCTCTGTACTGATTTCAGAATATATCTTTTGTTTTATTTTCTAAGCCTTGTGTTTATTTGTGTTGAGATTCCTATCGTTTTTCCGCATTATTCATTCAAATCAATGGCTCCTTGCAAGTAGGGTCATAGTCCATGCCTTCCCATAGTTTCATACTGGGAAGAAATTAATATGAGATTCCGACAGATTTTTTTTTTTTTTTTTTTTTTTTTGAGTCATCAGTCCTCTGACTGGTTTGATGCGACCCGCCACGAATTTCTCTCCTGTGTAGACCTCTTCATCTCAGAGTAGCACTTGCAACCTACGTCCTCAATTATCTGCTGGATGTATTTCAATCTCTGTCTTCCTCTACAGTTTTTGCACTCTACAGTTCCTTCTTTGTAACATGGATGTCAGTCCCTGATGTCTTAACAGATGTTCTATCCTCCTGTCTCTTCTTCTTACCAGTGTTTTCCACATATTTCTTTCTTCTCCGATTCTGCGCAGAACCTCCTCATTTCTTACCTTATCGGTCCGTCTCATTTTTTTCACTCGTCTGTCGCACCACATATCAAATGCTTTGATTCTCCTCTGTTCCGGTTTTCACACAATCCATGTTTCGCTGTCATACAATGCTGTGCTCCAGACGTACGTTCTCAGGAATTTCTTCCTCAAATCAGGGCCTATGTTTCATTGCGTAGACTTCTACTGGCCAGGAATGCTCTTTTCGTCAGTGCTAGTTTCTCTTTGATGTCCTTCTTGCTCCGTCCGTCATTTGGTATTTTGCTCCCTAGGTAGCAGAATTCCTTAACTTCATCTACTTCGTGACCGTCAATCCTGATGTTAAGTTTGTCGCTGTTCTCAATTCTGCTACTCCTCATTATTTTCGTTTTTCTTCGATTTACTCTCTATCCATATTCTGTTCTCATTAGACTGTTCATTCAATTCAGCAGATCATGTAATTCTTTTTCACTTTCACTCAGGATAGCAATGTCATCAGTGAATCGTATCATTGATATCTTCTCAGCTTGAATTTTTATTCCACTCCTGGACCTTTCTTTTATTTCCATCATTGCTTCTTCGATATACGATTTGAACAGTAGGGAGCAAAGACCACATCCCTGTCTTACAACTTTCTTAATCCAAGCACTTCGTTCTTGGTCGTCCACTGTTAATTATTCCCTCTTGTGTTCAATGGATGCAAAGTATACCACATGGCTAACTATGAACTCTTAAACATTTTTTAAATTTTGTTGAGGAAAGAATTGGTTATCTGTTTTAGATTATGTTAAGAATTACAATTACTTTTTTCTTTTAACAAATGTATTTTAAGTGGGAGTAGCACTAATAGCCCATCATTTTTCACATGGGCAACTAAAATCCTTCTGAACGTTGTTCAAAAAGGCAATGTTTCTATCATTTCACTTGTTATAAATTACAGTATTCATTACCAATACATACTTAATAAATATATGCTGTAATAATGTAAGATATTTAGCATGAGTAGCTAAAATCTTAACTACTTCTAAATGACACTCAGAGAAGCAGTTTCTATTGTTTAATTGCATCAAGTCAAAAATTATTATATATGTGTATTCGTCAAAAGTAATAATTTTCTTCATTTAACAATTATATAATTATGTGGAAAACAAGAATGTCCCTTTGATTCCTTGTGAACATTTCTGGTAGAAATCTTCATATTTTAACCATTGCAAAACCAAGTATGTCAGTGTTTGTTAGTTCCTAAACTAAACATGTCCTTGAGTCATGGGGGTTTCATTTCATCTTTTCTTCCCTATTCATTTGCTGACGCCCTACTACGTGGCATGAATTACCCTTAGCTTCCTGTGTGTTAACGTTGGCGCGGTGTATTGAAAACACGCTGGAGTTCAAATGGCTCTGAGCACTATGCGACTCAACTGCTGAGGTCATCAGTCGCCTAGAACTTAGAACTAATTAAACGTAACTAACCTAAGGACAGCACAGAACACCCAGCCATCACGAGGCAGAGAAAATCCCTGACCCCGCCGGGAATCGAACCCGGGAACCCGTGCGTGGGAAGCGAGAACGCTACCGCACGACCACGAGATGCGGGCGACGCTGGAGTGGGGAGTGTCTGAGTACGTGGCGAGAAGGCAACATTAACAATGGTCACCTCATGGGCTGTGTGCGCCGTTGGCTCTGTTTGTAAGGAGATTGGTTGGTTGCGAGTGTACCATTAGTGGCAGCCTCGAAGATTTCACGCCTTCCCTTATTATATCTCCAGTTAGGCGTGGGCGAATTACGTTTTATTAACTTGTATGAACCGTGCTGCGGCTCGCGTTGGTGCTGTTTGTACATTTCTGTTCTCTGTTGGAGGCCAGACCGTGTCGTTTAGTTGACGTGGTTGCGGTTGTTTGTCTTCTTCTCGTGTTGACTGACGCCACTTGGTTTCACAAACGTTGCCTGTCCGCTAGTGGCAGCAGTGGCGGTTATCGATATTTAGTAACTGTGGCGCTATATTTGGGGTGACGTCGTTGTTCTTCCGGGTCGGGAGTGGGCAGTTCAGTTGGGGACTCAGGAGGAGCCAGGTCCACGCAATGCGGGACACGCTGGGGCCGCTGGCAGCGTGCATGGACGGCCGGATCGAAGGCCTGTGGTCACGAGGGTGCACGACCTCGTAGTAAACCGGATCCTGCAAGTTTTAAGCTGAGTGCATTTGGATTCAAGTAGAGAAACTTCCACCATTGTGAGATCTTGTGATTCTCCAGTGACTTGCTGCTCGTAGTGTTGCCATGGCGAAGAGTAGCGAGTGGAGTGCTTGGGGAAGGCGGATCTGATTAGCTTTTCTGGACTTCTAATTACTATTTATTGCGTTCAGTTTGTTACTGTTGGTTAAGTTCAACCAGCGGTATTTTTACTACCTCATGGCCACTAAGGCCCCAGTTACCTGTATGTAATGGCAGTGTACCTTTCCTCGCCTTGCCACTGCTGTCCGGTGAGGTGTGTCGTTTTGATAGGTTTCTTGATTGTAGTTTGGTTGGCGATTTTTCTACTCTTGTGGTGGTGATTCCTTTCTCGTTCCAGGCACTCTAAGCACAGTATTCTGCGGGTGGAATGCAGGCCGCTGATTCCGGCTTTGGTGTATTTTTACATATTTACATTTGGTTTATTGGACGTCAGGTAGCCTCAGCAAGATTACCATCAGTCATTCATTAGACTGCCACTAGTCTGAGTTATTATCTTGTGAAATGAATGCAACTCTTGGTTGCCTATCTCATCGCTCGCGAAAGTATTATTTTTGCCGGACCTACTCAGAGGTCGATTCCTGGTGCACCGTCCGTGACTGGCCCTTGTGTTTTATTATTGTATTTGCTGTTTTGTTGTATTATTTCTAAATTTTTTTATACATTTGCCATTCTTCGCGTTACAGCAGGTTTAAATGATTGTGCTACCAAGTTTACCATCATTTGTCTCACCTGTTTGATGATCAGTTGCTTGTCCTTTTAAATTAACCTTTGCTGTTGTATTTGCTGTTTTACTGTACGTTTTTTAAATTTTTTTATATAATTGCCATTCTTGGCGTTACAGCACGTTTAAATGGTTGTGATACCAAGTTTACCATCACTTTGTCTTCCCATCTGGTGATCAGTTGCCTGTCTTTTTGAAATTAACCTTGTTATTGCATTGCTGTTTTACGGTGTGTTTGTTAATTTTTTTTATAATTGCCGTTCTTGGCGTTAAAGGCCTTCAGCCGAGACTGTGGTTACTTGCCTTAAATTGGCAACTGGGGTCACATTGGCTTGTTTTTAAAACACTATTTGCTTTGTTTGTATTTTATGCTCATTTGGTAAATTGTAACGCATTGAAAGCACTATTAAATACACAGTTGTTTATTCTTTCATTAATAACGTGTGATATCTTTATTTATTGCTGAGTCTGGCATTACCGTTTTGAAATAAATATGTGGAATTGCAAAAGAGAGACAACAGTAACTGATTTCGGCCCCGTCCACAATTGTAACCGAATCCTGCCTTCCGTGAATACCAGGTTTCAGTATCTTTTAGCTCATGTTTCAACTGAGTGGTGTTTGTTAATAGCTCTTAGTTCTACGAGTTGCAGTTTCACTGTTTGGGTTGGCACATGGCAGCAGGGACCTGTTGCTGTTATGCACTGGCATGGTGGCGCCACATTTCCTTAGTGGAGCTGTTCGCGCTAGCAACGTATTTCTTAAGTTTGTTTAGCGTACACTCTTATTTACAAGGCTTTATGTTAATATTTTCTCGCCACATATTTTATGTCCCTCCTAAAATGGGTAATATTATTCGATTTATCGTTCAGATTTTCTAAATCAGATTATTTCAGGCTGTACTGCTTGTGCTAATATTTGGAAACTTTGAACTTACTTTCTCTAGTGGTCAGTGTTTGAGTTGTTTTTCCAATGATTTTACCATCACTACCATACTGCATTCATTCCATGCATGTAAAAGAAAATCTTGCTACATCGTAGCTGTTGGACTTAACTTTCATCGTTGATGTGTTTTGAGGATTAAATGTTTGAACGAGTGGTTTAGTAATTGCAGTTGTAAGTTGTCAAACAAATAACACACCTTACATTGAATTCCTGAAACAATTCCGGATAACTCGATGTGTCACACGAGTCAATGATGTTCACGAATTTTATTGGTATGCAGATCTAATACATAAGCCAGCATGTTGTGAATTTACACCACTAACACTTACACTCGTAATGGGACTCAAGCAATTTCCCAGGCCTGAGCTACAAGATACAATTGGCTAAAACTTCCACAGTGAATCATATAGCAGACACAAAGAGCCGGATGGGGATGAAATGATGATGAAGACGACACAACACCCAGTCCCTGAGCGGAGAAAACCTCCGACCCAGCTGAGAATCGAACCCGGGCTCGTACGACGGCAATCCATCACGCTAATACTTAAAGTAAAAATAAACCTTAATAACGAAAATCTAAGATTTTTTCATTTTTGCTAACATGTAGTTACACCTGAACCCGTACACTAATTTCTATTAGCAATGACGTTGCCTTTACAGGGAGTGTAGTAGACCTAAAATTGAGATTATTGTCTGATTACATCGTTGTCCATACTGCTGCACTCTTATGAACTCTGCAAGAGTGAGATGGTATCTCCCTACCTCGTAGACCGTAGGTTCAAAACCAGATTCCTAAAACATTCACAGAGTGTCCTCGCGCTACTGTGATAGGGACACAGATTAGAACCAGTCTCACACATGTTAGACAGTTGCATATGTTCCTTTCAAAGGCTAGTCTGATTAACATCGAAATTAATTTAAATTTATTTTTTAAGACTCTTTTAAGGCATATAAGTGGCAATTTGTTCTTAAGGTTTTGGGAGAGTGATTCCTTTAATTATTCTGAGGCCAAATGGCATTAGTTAAGAAATGTCTTATCTTATTATCTTGCAAGTTTGTAACCCCCCTCACTTATCAACCTTAATGACAGTGAAAAATTAAACCGCGTGTACCTAATGGAAATTTGGGAAAAGCAATCATCACCGAGGTTAATTTGTCGGTAAAGAGGGAGGAAAGGGTTACATCTAAATGAAAGGAAAAATGCTAATGAAACTGGTCGAAATTAATTTTGAAAAAGGGGTAAAGTTAATAAAGTAAGTAAATGTGCAGCTGTTACGTTAACAATCAACTAGCGGTAATTAGATATTTGAGATCTGGGGGAAATTACGGTCGCCAGTCCTAAGGACAATTACTATAGTAACTGAAAAAGAAAGATTATTACACATATAATTAGCACTAGAAGCGTGGCAACTGAAGGTTGACAAGTGTAGTGTGAAAACTGAAAGTTTGTCAGAAGTAATAAATTTCGCTACACTCTGACTTAATTTAGCAAAAGAATTAATAAAACCGGAAAATCGAAAGTTAATTTAGTGACTGAAGTTAATAGTGAGCTTTCTTTCTGAAGCACATCGAAATTCAGTAAAATACGGTTAGTCCTGGACTACCTCAACAATCATTTCAAAAGCTACTTGAATCTATGCAATTTAGAAATAAGAGATTTAACTTTGAACTTGAATTAAATGATTCTGAACAATTAACAATAGTAAAATTTAGTACATACCAAGATGAGCTGCAGTCACAGGTAAGCTAAGATATGGTAACAAAACTAGCACTCTTAATTTGTGCTTGTGTAATCTAAGTATTGTAGCCAGCTGTGAATACTTTAACTGAACTTTGAAATTAAAGTAGTGAAATGGAATGATTGTATTTTAATGCTGGCGTCTGAATTTGAACGACACTCGGGTTCATTCCGGAAAAGGAAGGGACCCTGCTTAGTAATGCAATTGGGACAATGAGCAACAAAGGTTCATGCTAAGTTGCTGTAATTTTGCGATGCAACAATTTTAAAAGTTTGAAAAGCTGAGGTCTGCCATACAGTTCTAAAACTTTACGTGCTTCCTGTCTTCCTTGTTGGTTGATTGAAGGTTTGAAGCCGTCAATTGAGGAGGTGGCGACAGTCACTCATTGTCGACCGTCGCTGTTGCAGAAGGTGGATGTTGGCGCACCTTCTTCTCGACACGGTCACCAGACGAAACGGGCTCTTGATTTGCGCCAGCTAATGCTTCCCGTCCGCGACACCATGTCAGAAACTATCATCGCAAGTCGAGCGCAATTACATGCTGCCAAACCCCGAAAGCGCGGCAACTCGCGGGAACTTCACACAACACATCTGCTCCACTCGCTACTCCCGCCAGACTCCCCCTGCCCGCGCTCCACGCGGCCGAGTTAACACTACCGAAGATCCTACACACTTTGATTCTTCACACGACCTATTGATGTAATCGTTCGATAGCAGTTTTCCCTAGGCAAGACCTAGCGTAAAAATACAAATAATATTTACGAAACAAACCAATTATACATCGACATAAATACATATATATATACATATACATATATATATATATATATATATATATATATATATATATACACAAATAGTAAAACAATTACAATATGCAAAGACACAGAAATGTCATATATTCAGGTAACAAAAATAAGGAAAACAAATTTATAGTACAATAGATGGAAATAGGAGGATATGCATTTCCGGCGTTACACGTGCCCCACATTGTCTGAGGATGTTCGTGTAACCTAAACAGACTCAGAAAATGTCCCAAAAAAGAAGCAGCGGAAATGCATATGCTCAAAATATCAACATAATTTAGCATTCGTCTAATTAACCGTAAACCAATTTGTAGACGATAATAATTGAGTGGAGACACTCCTAATCTTATTCCACTCTGTCATCTTGCACAAAGTAAAACAGGTTGACAACATATTAAAATTCATAGAAAACATAGAAAATGGTTTAGCTATTCCAAAATCATTAAAATTCGTAACACTATAAGAAATGGAATACTATTTGCAATTAATTAGAGTGCATGGTCATAAAAACAGGTAGATCAAAATACGCAAATAAATAATTAAATAGACTACACATTTTGTATAACCGTTTCATAATTAATATTCTCGTCACGAGAATCTATTTAACGCTAAACAAGAAAATAATGTACAGCAGATCGACAAAAACATAAATATTAACAGCAGAATTCTTTCACATCAACTGTCCGGGAAGAAAAAACAACTCCACCTTCCGTACTCGCAAGTACTAAGAATGCCGACAGCGGCACAAGAGCCGACAGCGGCACAAGAGCCAACAGCGGCTCCACCTCGTCAGTATTGTTGCGCCCGCCTGTGCTGCACGCTTGATCTCACTCGCATGTGCAACGGCATTTCCAGATCGTCCGTTTCACTGAATTCTTTAGGAAAAACTCACTCCCGAGTAATCTCAAGGAGTCCCTTAATACTATAACAGTGGATAACTCAACACTGTCCATCATCACCCGCATGTACTAGCCTGAAACTTAAAACAGCGTCTAAGTACATCGGCAATGACTAATAAAACACACATTCATGAAATCTGACAGCTAGTTACGAAAGCATATTTACATTCCTTAATCTACTGTGACTCAGCTGAAAACTTAAACTAGCAGCTTGGATTTTTCAATTGTTTAAAACGTCTAATCAAAAATTAATTACTTGTTAATTACAAGTTCTTTAATGACCTCTAGGTCAGGCAAAAGCATCGCAACATGGCACATCCTTAAATCTTACACTCTATATTTACATACTGTACAAATTACCCTTTCTGTGATATTAATCAATCCTTGGTTGGTACAACTTCAGGTCTACAATGTTCCGTATACCTAATAGCTTTCCAGAGTTTGGATACTCTAAGTAATAAGCATTTGTGAGAGGTATACCAATGACTTTATATGGTCCATTATAAGCAATCTTAAATTTAGAGATTTCATGGTCTATCTCGCTCGATTTCTCTTGAGCTTTACAAGTACGAAGTCTCCGATTGCAAACTTAGCAAAACGCGCTTTAGCGTCATGACGATGTATGCGACCATTGGTTCTTAGCTTCATTATTTCTGGCAAACGATCTTTTTTCACACCAATATTCGGTTTGTCTGGAAACACACTCTTATTCCTCATTATTACTTCATACAGGTCTCGTCTTTGTTCGTGAGTTACGTTTGACACACCATCTACAATACTTTCCAAATCACTTTCTACAATATTATCAATGCAGAGATTTCTCACATTACAGTAGTTCAAATTCATACCTACGTCAATGTCATCCGGCCAGTTAACAATGTGTATAGGCTGGTATTGCCTAGGCACACCGTCGGCTGCCTCGTCAAAACTAACTACTATTGTTTTATCTTGTGACGTACATGTCAAAGTTTTGCTTTCGCAATTAATCACTGCACGGTACTTTAATAGCCAATCCAACCCGATAATTACTTCCTTAGTTAAGTCTGGCACGACGACAAACTTTTGTTCAAATCGTGCCCCACATATCTTGAAGTGGACAAAAATCTGTTTTGTGACCGGTTTACTGGCCTTCCCAGTAGCACCGATAATTTTCACTCCTGTTACTGGCATAACTACGATGCCGGGTCTGTCTTTCAGTAACTCAAATATTTTCGCATTTCGCATTTTCGCATTTCAATTCTGCACCGGTGTCAATCAACACGTTTAGTTGTAGGCCGTGCATATTAACAGACACCACTATCTGTCTACACTTGTCCTCGACTGTTTCTTTATTTTCCCACAGTAAATCCTCGTCTATATCCAGGTCATTCCAGAAAAAAACCATCCGGCTTTGATTCTAAATCCGGCTTATCTGGCGGCTTTTTCAGCCTCTGTTCACATACAGTTTTAATTTCAACACGTTTGTCCTGAGGCTTAGTCTGTAGCTTCGCCTCCAATACCGAAACCTTTTCCTGTAACTCGTCAACTAGTGAGTATTGCTTTGCTATCAATTCATTAATTGTCACCTTCGTTGATTCCTCTTTTTTCAGTAATTGAATTTGTTCTGTCACCTTATTCTCGATGATCGGAGCAACTGATTCTCCTACACTTTTCTCGATTCTGCTAATTTCGGAATAAAAACGAGTATTTATGCTCGCAATTTCCGCCTGAACGCCTATCATTTCCTGTTTAAGATTACCGATTTCGGTATTAATTACAACAATATCTTCTTTGATTTTATCAACTTTTGTGTTAACAACTCCAACATTGTTGTTAACAATGTTAATAGCTTTGTTCTGATTGTCTAGCATCCGTTCAATTTTTTCAGACTGAGCTTCTTGCTTGGCAGCCTGAGCTTCTTGCTTGGCAGCCTGAGCTTCTTGCTTGGCAGCCTGAGCTTCTTGCTTGGTGCCTGATCTTCTTGCTTGGCCGATTGACTCTTGATTTCGTT